>NC_067483.1:53034551-53334551 GCF_947179515.1 Apodemus sylvaticus
ATTTCCTGGATATTTTAGGTTACAAGCTTTTTGCATTTTGCATTTTCTTTAACTGTTGAATCCGTGGTTTCTATGGTATCTTCAGCATCTGAGATTCTTTCTTCTCTTTCTTGTATTCAGTTGTTGATATTTGCATCTATGTCCCCTAATTTCTTCCCAAGGTTTTCTATCTCCAAAGTTGTCTCCCTTTGAGTTTTCTTAGTTTTTTCTACTTCTGATTTTAAATCCTGGATGGTTTTGCTTAGCTCCATCACTTGTTTGTTTGTGCTTTCCTGCAATTCTTTAAGAGATTTTGGTGTTTCCTCTTTCATGACCTCAACCTGTTGACCAAAGTTCTCCTGTATTTCTTTAAGTGATTTTTGTGTTTCCTCTTTATTGGCTTTTGTATTCTCCTGAATTTCTTTCAATGATTTTTGTGTTTCCCTTGTAAGGGCTTCTAACTTTTGATCCATTTTCTCCTGAATTTCTCTAAGTATGTCCTTAATGTGTTCCTGTACCAGCATCGTGTCCAGTGATTTTAAATCCAAATCTTGTTTTACTGGTGTGATGGTGTATCCAGGACATGTTGTTAAAGGAGAATTGGGTTCAGGTGCTGCCATATTGCTTTGATTTCTGTTAGTGACATTCCTGTGTTTGCCTTTTGCCATCTAGTTCTCACTGGTGTTAGTTGGTCTTGTCAATGCTGGGCTCACCAGTGCAAGCTGCCTCTTCCCAGGTGGCCTCTGGTGCACAGCTGACCTCCTGCACTGCCTGGAGACAGGGTGCTGTGGCCCAGGCTGTTCAGATCCCGAAGCAGACAACTGAAGGCTCCTGCAGGGGCCTGCTGGACTTACCAGAGCACACTGACTCCTCCCAGCTGGCCTCCTGGATGCCCCTCCCGCCTCCTGCAGGACCTGTAGATGTGGTGTTGCAGCCCAAGCTGTTCTGGATCCCGAAGCGTAGATCTGAAGGCTCCTGCTAGAGGCCCCAGAACTGGAACCCAAGCTCTGTGCTGCTGCAAGCTGTGAGGTCCCCTTCTGCTTCCAGGTGCACACCAGGTCTCTTGCACTTCCCAGAGACCGAGTGCTGTCACCCAGGTTTTTCATATTCTGAAGCAGATACCTGAAGGCTCCCACAGGGGCCTGCTGGACTCACCAGAGCACACTGACTCCTCCCATCTGACCTTCCAGGTGCCCCTCTGGCCTCTCACAGGACCTAGAGATGTGATGCTGCAGCCCAGGCTGTTCTGGATCCAGAAGCGGAGATCTCGTGTGTGCACACTTATAAATCAATATGTATTATTAAAAAGGTAGAGTCACTAGCAGTCTGTATCACATGAGAATACTTTATAGAAACCCTAAATGTCCTGTTCACAATTTCTGGTCCCTCTCTGATATCAGTCCTATTATTGTGCCCTCTGAAGTGGCCTCCTTTAGCACAGTAAATTTACTATTCTAAAACATTTCACACTTTTACTTTACAAATAACCTGAACTTGTACAGTCTCATTTACATTCAGAATTCGTATGTCTTATGTAGTACATTGTTCTAAATCAAATACTGATAATTGTATGGATTACAAACCAACATGTTCATTATCGTATTTATTGATTGTTATATCATGTTAACTTTATCAAATATGCTTTATAGTTTTATCAGTATTTTATGACATGTGCAAAGGTTAAATCTGAAAACCTTTCAGAAATAAAATAATTTGGATAATTTAAATAATTCATTTATAATTTGATGCCCCTTAGTTATTTGTTTTGCTGAATTGTTCTGGCTTATATTTATAGCATCGTGTGCAATAAAAGGAGTGACAGTCAGAATCGATCACTTTTTTCCAGAATTTAGAGAACAAATATTTATAATTTGCTCAACCCTTGAGAAATATTATATTTGTCATATATGAGCTTTGTGATAGTGTCCTATTGCTCCTGTATCTAATTTGTTTAGAGTGTGTAAAGATCAGATGTAGAACACTGATTAACCCCTTTTCTCTACTGTTGGAAATTACCGTAATTTTGAAAATTTTTGTGTGTAAATGTTTCAGTAAGTTTGCTTGTATTGAACCATTGCATCCCTGCAATGATTCTCCTTTTATCTTGATGGACATTTTGTAATTTACTGTCAAGTTGGCATTCTAGGAATTATTTTTTGTGCTATATATCACCTTTAATATGATCATCTGTAAAGATCTTTATCAGTAAAAAATCCTTCATATACTGGCATTGGGCATTTTCCCTGCTGATTTAAATTTTAGTTCATTACTCAGGTTTACTCCTTTAAGGACTACTCTGAAGACTTGAGTATTTCAATGACTGCATCCAAAGTCCTCCACAACAGGTCTTCACCTTTGTCTATCATGTACATAGTTCAACAGGATTTGAGTTTTCCTACTAGCCATTACATACTCAACATTTACTCTTGTTACTGTGGACAATTTCCCACATTCATTGTTAAAAGCTCCACTTTATCATGTGTGTGTATGTATGTATACATATACAGATACAGATACATACACATACATATACGTCAATACAAACATATTGTGCATATGCTTTTAGGTATATCATATAGAAAAAGTTGAATGATGGAAAGAACAATCCATCAAAATTAATTATATGTAAAAGACATAATGTGAATAAAAATAGATAATAGAATATGAGTTAGCCATTTGTGTCTATGTGTGTGTATGTATGTGTGTGTGTGTGTGTGTGTGTGCACATGTGTGTGAACATAGTCCACCGTCTTAACTTTGATGACGGTGTCTAGTATACATCATTGAGAACGTACCTGTTTACAGATAATTTGTACTGTTTGTAGCACTGGAATTAGACCAGTTAAACTGAATCATGATTGGCTATAATTTTTTCATACTCTCTGTATAAATATGTAGGCAAATTTCATGAATATGACTTAAAATTTTCCAATCTCTTTATTGTCTCTTCATTCTTACTGTACTTTCTGAGTCTATTTCTCCCCTCCCCCTACTTTCCCCTCCACTCTCCTCCATTACTCTCCTCTCCTCATGTATTCTTCCTTTTTTATAATTTTTGCTCTGAGCCTTAGAAAACTGATTTCTCAGTTAAATAAATAAATATCTCATTTACATAAGTAAAAGCTCTTTTCATAAGACTGGTTTTTATTTATCACTCTAATGTTGTAATTCTATGTTTCAGCCTCTACGTAGATGGCTTGTTCCTACACTACACTGGCTGATTAAGAGCACCCTTCAGCCTCTTAAGATTCCACACATGCTCCACTATGTTCATAGCAGCTAGAGCTGGAAAGAACCCAGATGTCCCTCAACAGAGGAATGGATACAGAAAATGTGGTATATTTACTCTATGGAACACTACTCAACTATTAAAAACAACGAATTCATGAAATTCTTAGGCAAATGGGTAGAACTGGAAAATATCATCCTAAGTGAGGTAACCCAACCACAAAAGAACACATATGGTATGCATTCACTGATAAGCAGACATTAGCCCAGAAGCTCCGAATATCCAAGAAACACTTCACATATCAAATAATGCCCAAGAAGAAGGAAGGAGAGGTCTCTGGTCCTGAAAAGGCTCAGTGCAGCAGTGTAGGGGAATACGAGGACAGGGAAGTGGGAGGGGTTTGATTGGGGAACATGGGAGGGAAGAGGGCTTATGAGACTTTCTGTGGGGGAGGGATCCAGGAAAGGCGAAATTATTTAAAATGTAAATAAAGAATATATCTAATAAAATAAATTAAAAAGAATGAATTTAAAATTATAAAAAATTTAAAAAGATTCCACTCTGGATAATTGTATACTAATCCCAGTTCATTTGTGCCTGTACATCATACAAGCAGCAATGTTAGCAGACCCCATCTCTACAGTGAAATATACAAATTAGTTCAACCTTTGGAAATGTGGAGCTTACCACAAGCACTACCCACTCATCACTGAGTAAGTAATGCATCTTGTTATCTAATGCACAAACACAACCCTTATGTGGCACGGCCTGGTAAGTTTCTTCTATTCAGTGCTGGTTAGATTCAATGCTGGTTCTTCCTGAGTGCTGTAGCATTTGTTCTGCTTGCAAAAGAATCTTTAAAATTGTATACAGACCTTTTGATCTCTGACTTTCTTTACTTTCTTCTAGTAAAGGCACTGCCAGGAAAACAAAGGGAAGGAAGAGAAATTGGATTCCGTTTCTTTGCTCAGTTTCTTCTTTTGTTGAACTGGCTCAGTTGTGGCTGTGTACATCCAAAGGCCACAGCTCCTATGAAGTCTTCTTTTTCAAGCACTACGCTTCGCACTGAGTTCTGTCCTATTTGCATGTTGATCTCTTTGATTATACCAAGTGTAGGAATATTTGCCTTGTTTTATTACACATTATTAACTTCCTTTAAAAAACGCAAACAGATTGTGGAGGCTTTTTTGTTTCTGACTATATTTAAACATTTAACCATTGCTTTGGCAGTGTAATTCACCTGCAGCATGCTCATTGCTTGGCTTATTGAATAAGCATCATACTTTGATGGTGATAATCTTGTAGGTTTCTTTGGCCTTTTCACTCACTTTTTGGTAAACTGTTTTCTCAGTAAGGAAGTCACATTGAAATGATCTTTAAGCACATCTATTGAGCCATATATTACTCATAGCCATTTAATGATCACTTACTATACAGAAAATATATAATATAACATGGAAAAATCATTGCATGCTCTACCTCCTATTCCTAATTCTGGCACCTTCGCCTAATCTCTATTATTCAGATAAACTCAAATCACTAGACTCCTCACTTAATTTTCATATTTGAGAGGCTCAAAAATATAATACCCCAAATTGATTTCCTAGTGTATTTAGGTTTATGAATAACTTCTGTCCTGCAAATGTACAATTACTTTTGAATTTAAGAAATTAAACTAATAATCTCAAATATTTCTATAAACAGAGTAGTAAATATAGCAAAATTGAGTTATTAGTCAAGTTTGTTACATTTTGGAGAATGCAAACTTCTGAACTAATAGTTTATCTTTCTGAGTATCTGTTCAATATATTGCTACAGTGAATTTAACATAATATTTGGAAAAACTGAGCATAGCATTATATATGTACATATATATATGGTACATATATATAATAACAGGCAGTAAGCATGCAGAAAATTAAGAAATATGGTAAAGCATTTAATTAATATAATTCATGATAATTATATCTGATTTTTAAATCACAATTATTTATTTATATTTATTTATTTATTGGTGTGTGTGTGTGTGTGTGTGTGTGTGTGTGTATTCGTCCATGTGTGTATATACACAGACACCATAGCACATGTATGGAGATTAGAGGACATGTTGCAGGTGTTAGGTCTCTCCTTACATCATTTGTTTCCAGGAATTGAGCTCAAGTTTTCTTGCTTGACAGAATGTGCTTTTACCTGACAATTCTGCTTGAAATTAAACATTAGCCTTCATTCTGAGTAGCCATTCAGGTGAACAATTGCATTGTAGTGGTAAGGACTGAACCTCTATGGACTGGTTGAGTTTTTTCACCTTGGGTCCCTTTATGGTTTGCTTTATTTATTTCTCTTTTTCCTTTTTTATTACACATAGATTTTTTTTTCTTGTACAGCATAGCATGAATACAATTTCCCCTCTCTATACTTGTCCTAGTTCACCCCACTTCCTCTTCTATCTGAATCTACTCCTTTCCTGTTTTTTATTTTAAAAGAATAAGATTCTAGGAGATGACAACAAAACATAATAAAATAAAATATGAAGGTTAAAATGAAAAACACCATTCTTTTTTTCTTTTTTTTTCTCGAGACAGGGTTTCTCTATGTGGTCCTGGCTGTCCTGGAACTCACTATGTAGACCAGGCTGGCCTTGAACTCAGAAATCTGCCTGCCTCTGCCTCCCAAGTGCTAGGATTACAGGAGTGCGCCCCCATGCCAGGTCCATCGTTTTGAATTTAGACAACACAAGCCAACAGAAAAATAAGTGTCCCTAGAGAAGATACAAGAATCAGAGACCCACTTGTATTCACATTTGGAATACAACAAATGAACTAAACTGCTATCTATAGTATATATGCACAATATCTGTTATATACACATATAGGTCCTGTGAATGCTGCAGGAACTCCTACAGCTGAACACAACTTTCAGCAAAGTAGCTGTATATAAAATTAACTCACAAAACTCAGTAACTCTCTTATATATACATGTAACACAGACTTGAGACAACACTTTCACTATGACCTTTAACAATGTAAAAATAACTTCAGGTAACTCTAACCAAACAAGTGAAAGACTTAAATGATAAAATCTTCAAGTTTTTGATAAAAGAAATTCAAGAATATATCAAAAAATAAAAGATTTCCCATGGTCATAGATTAGAAGAATTAACTGAGTAAAAAAGTGTCCATCCTGCCCAAGCAATCTACAGATCTATGGTAATTCTCATCAAAATTCTAATGTTCTTGAGAGGACAACCATCAGCTTCATATGGGTATACACACATACAAAAAACCAGAAAAACTAAAACCATCCTTAACAATAAAAGGCTTCAGGAGTCCCAGCATTCCTGATATCAAGTTACAATACAAAACTATAGTAATAAAAACAGCATACTATTGGTATAAAAGCAGACAGGTTAGAGAAATCTAACATAATTAAAGACAAAGACATAAAGTGTAGGGCACATGGACCATGCCACCCGGGGAACTTGTTCAAAGCCCAGAAGTCTCAAAATGTCATCCAGAAATCATCTTGAGTGGAATTAGCTCCTTCCCTCTTTCCACATCTCCCTGGGAGCACATACCTTAGAGAGCTCCAGTCAGGTAGTCACAAGTGGTCAGTCAAGTAGCCCAGTACCTCTAGGCTATAGAGGCACCTTAATTCCCTTGTTTTCAGTCAATGATATTTTCCCACCGTGGGTATTCTTGCTACCTTCCCTCAAACTCTATAACCCTTTTTTCACCATAAATAAAGTGTATGCAAATAAATCTGCCTTGAATAAAGAAATATACAAAAGCAAAGATCAGCTTAGATAGCTGCTTCATTACAGATCCTCAGACAGGGCCTGACCCCTAACTCCATCCCACACTGTCATGCTCCAATGAGTCTGCTTTGTTCTTCCAGACAGGTACAAAAGACGCTGAACACCCTGAGATGGAGAAAGCAGAAGAAACAGAACCCTAATATTTTCTATCCCCTCCTGGTCTGGCCGTGTCCACAGGAGGCTCCCCTTTGTTCTGGACTTTCCTCAATCCTTTCTAAATCAGTGTACCAGTGGCATTTAGACACCCAGAGAAAAGAGCTGAACCTAGAGACACAATAAACCCACAGTCTTGATTTTTTTTTAAATCAAGAAATATACATTGGAATAAAGAATGAATCTATAACAAACAATGCTGACCAAACTGGATTTTGAATGAAAAAGAATAAAAATAAATCCATAATAATCAAGTTGCACAGAATTCAACTTCAAATAGATCAAAGACTTCAACATAAACCAGGTACTCTAAACATGATAGAAGAGAAAATAAGATATAGCTTTGAACACATTGGCACAGCAAAAGAAATTCCAAAGAAACATTATCAACACAGGTACTAAGATGAACAATTAATAAATGAGCCCTTATGTAAAAGCTTTTGTGATGGTTTATATAGTGCTTGGGCCAGGGAGTGGTACTATTAGGAGGTGGGGCCTTATTGGAACTGAAGTGTCACTGGGGGTGTGGAAGTGAGTATTCTGCTAGGAACCTTCAGATGAAGGTATAGAATTTTTAGATCCTCCTGTACCATGCTGCTTGAATGCAGTCATGTTCCTGTCTTGATGATGATGCACTGAACCTCTGAACATGAAAGACAGCCTCAATTAAATGCTGTCTTTATAAGAGTTACCTTGTTCATAGTATCTGTTCACAGCAGTAAAACCATAAGACGGCATTCAAGGTATTATTTTCTTTATTTTTCTTTTTTTATTCAATATATTCTTTATTTACATTTCAAGTGAGTTTCCCTTTTCTGGATCCTGCCTCCCTGAAAGTCCCATGAGCCCTCTTCCCTCCCCCTATTCCCCAATACACCCCTTCCTACTTCCCTGTCCTGGTCTTCCCTGACACTGTTGCACTGAGCTTTTCCAGGACCGGGGGCCACTCCTTCCTTCTTCTTGGGCATCATTTGATATGTGCATTGTGTCTTCGATATTCTAAGCTTCTAGGCTAATATCTACTTATCAGTGAGTGCATACCATGAGTGTTCTTTTGAGACTGGGTTATCTCACGTAGGATGATGTTCTCCAGTTCCATCCATTTGTCTAAGAATTTCATGAATTAATTGTTTCTAATGGCTGAATAGTACTCCACTGTGTGTATTTATCACATTTTCTGTATCCATTCCTCCATTGAGGGACATCTGGGTTCTTTCCAGCTTCTGGCTATTATAAATAGGGCTGCTATGAACATAGTGGAACATGTATCCTTATTACATGCTGGGAAATCCTCTGGGTATATGCCCAGGATTAGTACAGCAGGGTCCTCTGGAAGTAATATTCCCAGGTTTCTGAGGAACCACCAGACTGACTTCCAGAGTGGTAGTACCAGTTTGCAACCCCACCAGCAGTGGAGTATTCCTCTTTCTCCCCTTCCTCTCCAGCAACTGCTGTCTCCTGAGTTTTTGATCTTAGCCATTCTGACTAGTGTGAGGTGAAATCTCAGGGTTGTTTTGATTTGCATTTCTCTGATGACTAAGGATGTTGAACATTTCTTTAGGTGATTCTCAGTCATTCCATATTCCTCAGAGGAAAATTATTTGTTTAGCTCTGTACCCCATTTTTAAGGGGGAATATTTGTCTCTCTATTTGGTATGTGGGACATAAGCCCTCTGTCAGATGCAGTGTTGGAAACGATCTTTTCCCAATTTGTTGGTTGCCATTTTGTCCTTTTGGCAATATTCTTTGCCTTACAGAAACTTTGTAGTTTAATGAGGTCCCATTTGTCAATTCTTGATCTTAGAGCATGAGCTATTTGTGTTCTGTTAAGGAAATCTTCCCCTGTGTCCATGTCCTCAAGGATCTTCCCCAGTTTCTTTTCTATTAGTTTCAGTGTGTCTGGTTTTATGTGGAGGTTCTTGATCCACTTGGACTTGAGCTTAGTACAAGGAGATAAGAATGGATCAATTTGCATTCTTTTGCATGCTGACCTCCAGTTAAACCAGCACCATTTGTTGATGAGGCTATCTGTTTTCCACTGGATGGTTGCAGCTCCTTTATCAAAGATCAAGAGACCATAATTCTATGGGTTCATTTCTGGATCTTCAATTTTATTCCATTGATCTACTTGCCTGTCACTGTACCAATACCAAGCAGTTTCTAACACAATTGCTCTGTAGTACTGCTTTAGGTCAGGGATACTGATTACCCCAGAAGTTCTTTTACTGTTGAGAATAGTTTTAGCTATCCTGTTTTTTTTTTTTTTTTTTTTTTTTTTTTTTTTTTTTTTTTTTTTTTTGTTATTTCAGCTGAATTTAAGAATTGTTCTTTCTAAGTCTATGAAGAATTGAGTTGGGATTTTGATGGGGATTGAATTGAATCTGTAGATTGCTTTTGACAAGATGGCCATGTTTACTATATTAATCCTCCAATCCAAGAGCAAGGAAGATTTTTTTTTCATCTTCTGTGGTCTTCTACGATTTCTTTCTTCAAAGACTTGAAGTTCCTGTCATATAGATCTTACACTTGTTTGGTTAGAGTCACACCAAGATACTTTATATTTTTTGTGGCTATTGTGAAGGGTGTCATCTCCCTAATTAATTTCTCAGCCTGTTTATCCTTTGAGTATAGGAAGGCTACTGATTTGCTTGAATATTATTTTCTTAAACATAGTGAAATAGCTGGAACTGGATATTAACTTGTTAAGTTATATTCAAAAACCAATTAACATGTGCTTTTATCTCATGTGGAATCTACAAAATAGGTTCTGAAGTAAAAGAAAAATACTTAAGGAAAACAAAGGACTGAGAGGAAGAGGGGAATGGAAAAAATGTTTAAAGGATGAGGTAATAACACTATATGAATGTATGCAAATTTTATAGTGTTAGTTTGTAATTGTGTAAGCAGTAAACATATCAATAAGTAAACATATCAATAAGTAAACATATCAATACAAAAAAAAAACCCCACTGCTCTCTTGTATTTGATCACTACATTTTACTCGTTAATTTGTCTTGTGTCACTCAGTTCAAAGCTATCTGCTGAACCTAACTAGATTCACCATAGCATTGTTTGCCAGTCCCTACCTCAGTAACAGTAAATAAACAAATTTCATACTGTAGCTGCCCGCAGCCACATGTAAACCGGGTTACCTGTTGAGAGAATTTTGGGGTTATAGGGAAGAGGGGCGAAAAGAACGTACGTCCAAGTCAATGTTCACTGATCAAAGCCGAAAACTTTAATGGCGCCAGACCTTTTAACAGTTCGGGCAAACCCTTCCCCCCAGACTCCAGGCTGAGTTCCGGTGGAAGTTGTCTAGCTTCTCTTGGAGGTCTTCGTCTTGACTGCTCCGGCAGCTGGGTGGGTCACCTGTTTAATTCAGGAATCCCTATACCTGGAGGAACAATGAACTTAACCTTTACTACGAGCGCTCCACCCTAGGTGGAGCAGGATCCTGGCTAACTGGGAGAAGTTAACCTTGACCAAAGTCAAACTCTGACCAAGTGCAAGACTGCCCCAATATGGCTCTGTACATCATACCATAGGTGTTTTGCTGTTTTGTTTTTAAAGAAAATATTTAGTTAAAGGCATGCAAATCCACAAAACTCTGGACAGAGTGAAAGTGTTGAATGTAGTAGCTAATAGTTAGGTAGATATTCCAAACTAGACATAATCAAGGAAACCATAAACATTCACACAAATATATAAATCATGGTAAGCTCAGGGAACATCATGGAAGAGTAGGCAGAAAAAATATAGCAGTTGAAGAATAATGAGAAATATAAAACAATCTGTTAGACTACAATAAAATATTCCATCCAACACATAGGCAATGTAATTTTTCAGTAGCACATAGAACCATCTTCAAAATTGATATTATCATATACCACAAATAAAGCCTTAAATAGTATTAGAAAATTAAGATAATTCTTGTTATATTATACCATAGTGGAATATAAATGAGAGTCTACAAAGAAAGTTAAATGAGTCACTAAAATAAGGAGAAGTTGACAATACTTTTTTTTTTTAATTATCAGTTGGGTTACTGGAATGAAAACAAAGAAAACTACGTATCTTTAAAGTCACAGACAAATTAGAATGCAACCTTTCAAATCATTAAATGAAACATTGTTAATCTTACTTCCTAGTATATGTGGAGCTGATTTGTTTATACACCTGAAATTTTGTTTAAAACAGGTCTTTAGCAATAAACTCAGCTGTTAAAGGAAAAGCTGGACATGTGGTTGACCTTTTCCTACCATTCATGCATAGGTTCTAAGAAGGTAGAACTTCTTGTAATAATGGTTACTATCTTCTGATAATTTCCTTAAACAGAAAACTGACATGAATAATTTGTCTTTAGCCCACTGAAAATTCCATCATATTTTTAACACAGAGATAAAATGTAAAATTTCCCTTCATACCATAAGTACTTATCAGCTAAATAAATGATGACTGTTCAATAGTAATATATTTATTTACATTCATTTATTTACATTCAAAACAAAATTAACTCAAAATATTTTTCAGAGCTCTGAATGTATTTTGGAATTCCAAGATGTTCCTTTAAAATGCAGGAAATTGACCCAAGTGTGTTGATATATAACTGTAATCACAATAGTAAGGAGAAAATAATAATCATAATAATAAAACAAGAGAGACATTTAGTAAAAGACTAGCCTGGGCTATATATTAAATTCAAAGTCAATCTAGTTTATAGTGTGAATTCTCATCATACACAGGAGACCTATGTCCAAAGTATTTGATGTGTTCAGAAAGCAGGCCAAACTGTAATGTCCTGGAAGGCATCTTTGATGATTTGAATGAGATGTCCTTCATATGTTCATATATTTGAATACATGGTCCTGGTGACAAGAACTCTTTAGGAAGTAGGTGTTACCTTATTAAGAGGAGGTGTGTCACTAGCGGTGGGCTTTGATGTTTCAAAAAGACATTCTGAATATTCCATTAGATCTCTCTGTTTGCTGGGTACAGACAGGGATATACACTCTCAGCTACTGCATCAGTGCCATGACTGCTTGCCTGTTTTTTTGATACTAACAAGGTTTTAACATTCTACAACCATGAGACCCAAATTAAAACATTTCTCTTATAAGGTGCTGTAGTCATGATGTTTTCTCACAGCAACAGAAAAGGTTTCCATCATTAATTTTATTCATTTATTAGGTACTTTCATACTAGCCTCTTTACATTCATTAAATTATTTGCTCATATCTTCTTTAAACTTCTTGAATTCTTTTCAGTCAAATATGTGTTTATGCAATTGCTATTTTCAATTCTATTTTCTGAAATCCATCTTTGTGATTCTCATTGAAATCATTTATTTTTAAATAGTAAGTTTGTCTTAGCCTTTCATATTGTTTGTGATTTGTGATTTAATGTAAACATGCATATTTCTGTCAGTGTTTGATGTGAGATTCTAATCTACCTCAGCCTGGGAAAATGAAAGAAATGGTAAAACTGGGCTCAGATTCAGAGAGTAAGGTTGCTGTCAGAGTCATATTTTGTGACTTCACTAAGCAAAGACAGTGCTCTAAATGCATGTATTGACCTTGATCTGGGAATGTGAAAATGCCACAGGCACATTGATTCTGTGGTAGGAATCACCAAAATCTGAGTTCAGGAACTCTGTGTCCAGGCTGGTCCTAGGCATGTGATGATGGAGCTATATATGCAAGTTTCTTTGGGATGTACAAAGCAAAGCCAATGCAGGAACTGTGACTGCAAATGAGTAATGTGAAGATGGTGTAGCTAGGCTTGATTATGGACAATCATTAAAATTTGTAATTATCATCACTGAAGTACAATGTATAGATTAAACATTTGGGTTCACTGATATATGCAAATTAATTGCATTACACTGTCTCTGTGGATATGTGATCAAGTATGATGTTTGGGATGTGTATAAATGTGGTGTTTACGCTCTCTCTGTCTCTCTGTCTCTGTCTCTCTCTGTGTTTGTGTGTGTGTGTGTGTATAGCTGTCTGTGGTTTGTTGCTGTGTTTGTACTTCTAACAAAATCTCAAACATTCAACTTTATTAAGACTCAGGAACCAAATGCTTGTGAGTGAAAGTCTGCTAGTCCAGACAATCAGAGAAAGTATTCAATTGACCTTCCTCCTTATCTGTCACACCAAAAAGGAGCTCTTTTGTTATACACCATCTCAAAACCCTTCAAACTATCCCTCCCTTCTATTTCCTACCTGTTCATCTCTTTATTCATCCTCTTGACTTCCTCTTACTTTCTGTTTTTTCTTTTTCTATATTTACTCTTTGTCAGCTGGTTGCTTGCTCAGCCCCTTGATCTATAGTTGAAGATTTAATCCTCTTTAAAACAAGTAGTAAACTCTTCAATTAAAGTTGTGTGGTTGGGCTGAGCCATAGCACCACAACTAGAAACACATTTTCTTATATAATCTTTGGATTCACAGTATGATCAAATGTCCTACAATATATATGTGTGCTTTTGTGTGTGTGTGTGTGTGTGTGTGTATGTGTGTGTGAGCTCACAATTTGCCTAGACTGACAGTAGTCTTCCAGACAGGCTCCTATTACTAAAACTGTAGTTATAATCCAATAAATTGGCAGCATTTAAATTTCAAAGAATGTGAATTCATTAATTATCATTTATAAATGTAATTTTCTTTCTATATTCAGTTCTAATGATTAATGTAAGTGATTAGGAATAAAAATAAAACACTTGTAATATCATTTTATATTACAGTTACCAAAGTTTCCTAGTAACTATAGAACTATTTTTCAAATTTTATTCTAAAATAAGTCACAATGTAAAAAGAAGAAGATTCAAAACTGGAAGCCTAAAATCTAACATTAGAGTCAAATGCCTGGACTCTAACTGGTCTATTTAATGTCTTTCCAATATTTTAAGCAGTGCAAATCTGATTATTTAATACATTCATGTCTATATAATGCCCAATGATAGTAAAAAACAAGGCATGAAAATAGTTATTTTACATATAGAAATGATGTTCTCATTTTTAGGAACTATCTTAACTAATAAAAAAATATAAAATTTTAACTGAAGGTATATGCAATTCTATCAACAGAAAGCATACAGTGATCTGCTGTAATTTTGTGGGTATCGCAGCATATATTACTAAAAACAAACATTTCTTTGGAACACTATAGGGGCCATTAGTTAGAAAAGTTGATATTGATATCATAATTCTAGTAAAATATTTACTACTGGCATAAATCAAAGAAATTTAGTATCCTCCAAATATTTTATAAATCCTCCATTTATTTTTTTGTAGAACTAATAACCAACATCACAATACATTTGTTTCTAGAGTGTAATATTATCACAATGTTGTGAGAACCTAATTTCATTAGTCAAGTCAAAACTGCCAGCAACTGTAAGTGACAAAACTGTGAATCATAAAATTGTGAGTGCTACTAATTTTTCAAGAACATATTTTCATGTATATATATATATATATATATATATGTATGAATCATATATATATATATTACATTGATAAGCAGTAAGCCTGCTTTATTAATAAAATAAAATTGTGTGTAATGAAATGAAGTAGGATAATACCTGGGGTGCAAAGAAAATCTTTCTAAGTTTGCTCAGACTGTGAACATCATCAACACCAAATAAATCTTTTTTAAAAATCTAAGAAAGTACAAAAGTAATAAACATTTTGTTAGCATATGCAAAAAAGAAAAATCTACAAAAACTGATTTAACTTTTTTCTATGAGGCAGCACTGAATGCTTTCCCAACACTCACGGGGGATCAATGTTTGTAAAATTCTAATAAATGGAAAATGTCAATTTATGTTAAGGACCTTCAACAAATGAGCTTTCTAGATAATAAAAGATACATCGCTGTATTTAATTAAAAGATCACATATTCCCTCATGATAACAGATTGCACTTATCTCTATTACTTTTTCTGTCTGATAACTTGATTGGAATTATTTTCTAACCTTTAAATAACAGAGACTTAAATATACTCCAATCATATATTATGTTAATGTTATCTAGCTAACAAATGATTGTTTTAGGAATTCCTAAATATCATGATGTATTTTTTAATGCTTTATGATTGAAAAAAGATTTGCAGCAATCCATTCACATGGATTATTCACATGGATATTGTTTGTGATTTCTTCATAAATATACTTCCTTTATAAAATAAGTCTACAAAGAAACAATTACTCTGTAAACTTATGGAGTTCTGCTTAAAGTTTAAATAACTTTAATTCTTACAGAAAATATCTTGTAACACAGTGAAGAAATTATAAAAATATTAATATTTAAATTAATTTATTAAATGATGTTCTAGTATCCCTTAAAAAATAATTTCAAACAGTGTATATTAACAGGCTAAGCAGATGTCATTATTTAGTATTAAATTTCTAGTATACTGTGATATTGTTTGTGATTTCTTCATAAATATACTTCCTTTATAAAATAAGTCTACAAAGAAACAATTACTCTGTAAACTTATGGAGTTCTGCTTACATGTGTATTGTTTCCATTTAAATAGCAAATATTATATTCCCTTTGAACCAGGGATTATTTGGTCCTTTGAACAGTATAGTTTTTATTGTGTTAAAATTCATTACATTAATAATTTTTAATATATTTAGGATTTACATAAAATTATATATAAAAATATAAATAACCTATTAATCAGCTTAAATTAATGTACCTGGGGCCTGGGGAGTTGCCTTAGTAGATCAATGCCTGCTGACCAAGCATGAAGATTAGAATTTGAATCCTGAGAAAGCACATAAATGTCAATGAGTAAATCTACCTACATAGAACCCTTATACCTAGATGAGAAAAGTAAGGCAGCTAGCTAAAGGAATCATATTGGCAATCTCCATCTTATCCCAATGAATGTGCTAGAGAATGAGCAATTGGAAGAAGACTCTTGACACTCTCCTTAAAACTCCCTATGGAGACACACACAAGTACCTACACTCATACACACTGACACACACACACACACACACACATGCACACAAACACACTAACATTAAGTTGTAAGAACCTCAAAGGAGGAATGGATATAGAAAATGTGGTATATTTACACAATGGAATACTACTCAGCAATTAGAAACAATGAATTCACAAAATTTTTAGGCAAATGGTTTGACCTGGAAAATATCATCCTAAGTGAGGTAACCCAATCACAAAAGAATACACGTGGAATGCAATCTCTGATAAGAGGATATTAATTACCCCAGAATCCCTGAATACCCAAGGCACAAATCACATAACAAATGGCTCCCATGAAGAAGTATGGAGAGGGTCCTAATCCTGGAAAGGATTGATCTAGCATAGGAGTAGAATATAAGGACAGAGAAAAAGGAGGGAGGTGATTGGAGAATGGATGTAGAGAAGAAGGTTTATGGGACATATGGGGAAGGGGGGTCCGGGAAAGGGGAAATCATTTGGAATGTAAACAAAGAATATAGAAAATAAAAATGTTAAAAAAATTAATAAATTGGTATGCTCTATTTGGTAATTACAAATAAAGTAGTTAAAAAAATAACACTGTCTAGGGACATCATTGTAAGGTATAAATTACACAAATTGTTTCTGTTTCTCATATGGTACTCATTAAAATTTTATCTAGTAACAATATTAGGGTGTTTCTGTAGTCAAAAATATATATTTTTTCTGCAATTAATTTAGCATATAAATTTACTTTTCAGGGTAGAAAATGCATTTTCCAAAATATAATAACTCCGTATTTATGACCTATCCTAAAATGACTGACCCTTTGTATAATCTTCTTAGAGACTTCATGATTAGATTATATTTAATGGTTTGAATGAAAGTGACACCCATAAGCTTATAGGTTTGAGTGATTGGTGATCAGGTATTAGAACTGTTTTGGAAGGATTAGAAAGTGTGGCCTTGTTGGTATAAGTGTGGTCTTGTTGGAAGGGGTGTGACATTTCAAAATCAATCCAGGTTAGACACAGACACGCCTTCTCTCTCCTTTGTCTGAAACCCAAGGATCAGCTGTGACCTTTTAGCTTTGCCTCAGCAATACATCTGCCTGCTTGCTTCCATGCCTTGCTATGATACTCAAGGACTCATTCTATGAGAGTGCAAGCACCTCTCCAGAAATTAAATGCTTCATTGCATAAGTTGCCTTGGGCATGATGCTTCCTAAAAGAACAGAACAGTAACTAAGACAAAATGTGATCCACTTTCTTAATATTTGTAACTATACAGTTCATCTATGTGGGATTGTGACTTTATGATTTAGAATTTATTAGGCCATGAATTAGTCAAAGCATAGGAAGGGCAAAACATTTACTAAATACTTACTTATTTATAGTCAATACTACAACATTACAGTTAGATTGCATTACAACATAACAACTTAAATTTCTTCTCAAATATCCTTTTGGCTTTTTCTTCTTATTTTGGAAAATTTCAGTTTATATTTGTTAAATGAAAAATTTGTTTTTTTCCTATTCACACTCTCAATATGAACTTTCTAATGGATTTGGATAACGCAGTTATTCCAAAGGCGTTTTACTCACCTCACTTTGTTTTATCCAATGGGTTATAATAAAGATCTTGGATTTTCAATTAAGGGATTTTGGCCAAGTGCAATAAAAAATATCACTCAAAAGAAAACTTATGTGTTAGAGAATGTGTAAGTCAATGTGTGGAATATGGAGTTCATGATTGTAATTATTTTTGAAAAAAAATGTAATTTAGGGCCACAATGATATCCAAGGAATTTCAAATGATCACATTTACAGACAATATTTCAAGGGAAGCTGTATGAGCTTTTGAATATTTCATGTATAACCAAGGTCACAGAGATATAACAACTTAAAACATATCTCAAATATCATGGTTCATCATTTTCAACACCCCAGGAGAAGATATATCTCCTCTTTTCCATTCATTTTTACTTCTTTACATTAACTAAACCACATTTTGATTAAGTTCTCTATCTCCTTGAAGATTATTTCCAAATATATTTACATGACTTGAAAGAAAAAGACATGTAATCACATTAAATGCTTTTAGTTAATCTGTTTAAATCTCTGACTCCTAGTAAGAACTGAGCCAGTGATGCTACACATCAGTGCCATAATATTCAATCAGAACGTTAACTTGCACTAACCTAGATAAATATTTCATCATTTTCATGTCTAAGCCTTTCAGCTTCATATTTCTTGAAAGTCAGCTCCATATAAGGTCAATTGAAGAGAGCTCTGAAAAAAATGTTTTTCCAGAGATACTGAAGATGTATAAAATTGTGACATTGTTCTTGGGAAAGGACTTACAATGTACCTACAATGTTAACTTCAGCACTACTATTTTCAACAACTAAAATGATTACAAAGTATGTAAGGATGCCACTGAGTTGGGAGAGGAAGATGACTGTTAATTTATTTATGTTATCAGTTTGGGACAATAATTTTGGAGGTTTACTTTTTTGGTTTTTTTTGGAAGTTTAGAATACAGAGATATTCAAAATATTGTTAAAGCTTTTGATTCTTGCGTGGAGCAATATATTCATAAAAGTTCTCACTCAACATGTCCTACAATATAAGCATAGCTTAGGAAAAAGATTAAATCATATGAACAGATCACATACCCTGCCTGTTTCCCCAATGATATGTAATAGACCTGGGACACAGGTGAGATTCTCACCTAAATACCCACCCCAATGGGGACAATCACAGAGCCCAGCTGACTTGGAACCTACCTCCCTAACCCACACTGAGCTCCATCTTTCTTCTGGTCTTCTACTCCATCTGGTGAAGATCTGATGGACAATATCCTCCACATCTCACAGCCTGCCTATCTCCCAGGTGGTCTACAAAAACCTGGGAAATAGGAAGTCTGCCTTAAGTAGGGACACAGGATGTCTGCTGTAATCTAGGGCATAGTCCTTCCAATTTGTACTTCTATCTGCAGCTGGGGCAGTTCCTACCACTGGAAAATAAATCCTGACTGTCTCCCAGGAGGTTTACCTTAACCAGGAACACAGGAGTTCTGCCCTAAACAGTAGGTCTATTCTATCTAGAGTCACAGGAACACACACACACACACACACACACACACACACACACTGAGACAGGTCTGCCTGTCTCACAGGAGACTGACTCTAACCAAGGACACAGAGCTCTACCTGCTTGCAAGGAGGCAGGCACACAGATCCGTTGACACTAGAGATGACTAGATGGCAAAAGGCAAGCACAAGAACATAAGCAACAGACCCCAAAGCAATTTGGCACCATCAAATCTAGTTTTCCCAGTACAGCAAGAACTAGATCCCCTAGCATACATAAAAAAGCAAGATTCTGACCTAAAATCCCATCTCAAGAAGATGATAGATACCTTAAAGGAGGATAAAAATAACTACTTAAAACAAATAGAGGAAAATACAAAACAAACAGGTGAAGAAATTAAACAAAATGTTTGAGAACCTAAAAAGAGAAATAGAAACAATAAAGAGAACACAATGGGAGGCAACCCTGAAGATGGAAAACTTAGGGAAGATATCAAGAGCTACAGATGTCAGCATCACCAACAGAATCCAAGAGACAGAAGAGAGATTCTCATAAGCAGAATATACCAGAGAAGGTATTAACACATCAGTCAATGGAAATATAAAGTGTAAAAAGCTCCTAATAAAATATATCCAGGAAACTCAGGACACAATGAAAAGATCAAAACCAAGAATAATAGGAAGAGAAGAGTGTAATGATTCCCAGCTCAAAGAACCAGAAAATATTTTTTAATGAAATCATAAAGGAAAATTTCCCTAACCTAAGGAAAGAGATGTTCATAAAAAAACAAGCAACCTATGGAAATAGATTTGACCAGAGGAAAAAATTCTCTTGTCACCTAATAATAAAGATGCTAAATGCACCAGAATAAGAGAATATTAAAAGCTGTAAGGGGAATAGGCCAAGTAACATAAAAAGGCAGACATAATCTGAATTACACCAGACTTCTCAACAGAAACTCTAAAGGCCAGAGATCCTGAGCAAATGTCATGCAGATTCTAAGAGAATACATGACCTAACCTAGGCCACTATATACAGAAAAATCTCTTAATTATTGGAGATGGAGAAACCAAAATATTCCATGAAAAAAATTTAAACACTATCTTTCTACTAATCTAGCCCAACATAGGATACTTGAAGGAAAATTCCAACACAAGAAGGGTAACTATACACCAAAAAACATAATAAATTGAACATTTCACAAACAAACCTAAAAGAAGAGAATTTTATACACTTAATCACTCCCCCAGCAACAAAAATAACAGAAACTGGCAGTCTTCTGTCTTTAATCTCAACAACAACGGATTCAGTTCCCCCAATAAAAAGACACAGGCTAACAGACAAGATATGCAAACTGGACCCAGTATTTTTCTGCATAAAAGAAAAATACCTTAGTGAAAAAGACAGACACTGCTTCAGAGTAAAAGGCTGGAAAATATTTTCCAAGTAATTGGACACAAGAAACAAGCTGGAGTAGCAATTATACTATCCAATAAAATAGACTTTCAACCAAAAGTTATTGGAAGGATACTTCATATTTATCAAAAGAAAAATACACCAAGAGGAAGTGTCAATTCTGAACATCTATGACTCAAATGCAAGGTAAACCATATTCCCAAAAGAAACTTTACCTAAGCTCAAAACACAGATTGAACATCACACAGTAATGTGTTGTAATGGGAGACTTGAATACTGAACTCTTATGAGTGGATATTAGTCAAAAAGTAGAGAATACCTAAAATTGACCCAAAGTCCATATGAAGTTTAACAAGCAGGAATGTCCAAGGGATGATGCTTCAATCTCACTTAGAAGGAGGAACAAAATAATCATGAGCAGCACAACAAGGGAGGGACCTCAGTGGGAGAAGGGGAAGAGAAAATGGGTATAGAAAGTAGAAAAACTCAGAAGGCCAGGAGAGTGAACGGAAATATGCAGCCTCTGGAAGGGCATGGGAAGTGGGTAGATCATCTAGAAAGGTCCAGAGCCCTGGGAGGTAAGACACTTTCAGGACTCAATGAAGATGACATTAGCCAAGATGCCTAACAGTGGGAAAATAGAACAGAAAGAGACCACCCCCAAAAGATAGACAGGGCCCCAGTTGAGGCAGGGTGCTGCCCCTCTTCAAAAAATTTAACCCAGAATTGTTCCTGTCTAAAGAAAATGTAGGGACAAATAAAGAGCAGTGCTAAAAGAAATGCCACCCTGTCACGGGAAATACTAAATATGAACCTGCCAACTCCCAGAGGGGCTGGGCCATGCTCTTGCACTCCTGCAGCATCTGGCTCCCTTGTCCCAGGAGCCACTAGTACCCACTCTGCAATAATCTCCTGTAATCAGCGGTCCTATATACTAGTAACCAAATTAAACTCCAACCTCACAATTAGAAATCACAATATCCAGTAACCTGGTATTAGAACTCTTAAATCAAAGAACAACTCTTTGTTGTTAACAAATCAGATTTTTATATAAATAAAGTCACAATTTACAAGATAGCAATAATTTCAGAGTGAATTGGTAATGATAAAAGCTCTATCCCAATTAATCTAACCTTGTGATATCATCATGTAGGCCTCCATTCTCCTCTCCTTCTCTCCTGAGAAGCTCCCATTCTCTCTCACTCTTCATTCCACCTCCCTTTTCCTTGACCAATCACAGGCCTATTGCTATCCTAATGTGATTAGACAGGGAACATCCTGCAACACAACCCAGTGACCCTCCCAACTTGGGATCCATCCCATGATTACACACAACATCCTGACACTATTACTGATGCCATGGTGTGTTTCCAGACAGAGGTCTGGCATGGCTTTCCTCTGAGAGGTTCTACCAGCAATTGACTGAGACAAATGTAGAAACAGTCAACCATTGGATAGAGGGGCCCAATATGGAAGACTGAAGGAGAAAAAGGGGATTGCAACCCCATCAGAAGAACAGTAGTGTCATCAAATCCAGACACCTCTGAACTCCCAGAGACTAAGCCAAAGACCAAGAACATACATAGGCTGATTGAAGGCCCTCGGCACATGTGTATCCAATGACTGTTTTGTATGGCCTCAGTAGGAGAAGATGCACATAATCCTGTGGAAATGTGATGCCCCCAGGAAAAAGATGCTGGTGGGAGCTTAGGTGAGGGTGGATGCATAGGTGGAGGAGCACATATTAGGAGTCAGGGGGGAGGGTATATGTAGTGAGCTGAGGGAGGGATAACTAGGAAGGGGGGACAAGTTTTGGAACATAAATAAGTAAAATAATTTAATAAAAAGATAAATATTTAAATAAATAAAAATTAAGATGCAATTCATCCTACTTTTCCTAGCATGGAAAAGTGCCAAACAGCTACTATTTTTTTTATTAATCTTATTGTTAACATAGGGAAATGTAAATTTTAAACAGAAAATTACAGTTTTTAAATAAGATATATGTAATATTTCTATGCAGAAATATTGCATATGCAAAATATGTTTAATTATACTTGAAATATACCTAAAATCCATTAACTTCTCCCATGGTCCATTGTCTCTGCAGCTGGTCTCCTTTCCCCAGAATGAGAAAATATCTCCTTTGTCATTTTCTAATACGTTCTGAATAGAGGAATCTGATCAATTGTTAAAATCAAAATTTTATTATTTTAATATGATTATCTAATTTAAACCTTATTAACATTTCATTTGTGCTTAGTATTCAAATCTATTATCCTAGAGTAATGCTTCATTCTTCTGTCTTTTCTTTTCCTGATCACATGACATGTGTCCCTGAATTATTATGTACTTGTTAACTCTTATTTCCTCATATTTTCTTCAATACTGATGAAATAGCTGATTCTAAATTAATATTCAGAATTCACCCAGAATGTTCTTTCTTCATCACCTTGACTCTTCTTTTGCCTCAGGGATGATTGTCCTCCAGTATTGTCTGCTGTTTTTCTCAGAGAGTAAAATCTACTTTTATGGCATCTATCAAATTATGTTGAAATAAGTATCCTTTATGGGTTAAACTAACTTTCTATAGCTATTTCACCAAGGTGATATATTTGTCATCTAATTACTATGAATCTATCAAATACACCTGTTGTATAACTGAAGAAGTAAGAATAAAGAAATTAGTGACGGTGGCAAAAAGTGTTGAGCTTTCCTCTGTTGTCACTTGTGGGCTCTCCTGAAAGTCATTCATTAACCTTCTCTTCAGTGAGTCAATCCTTTTCTAACCTTTTTCTTCTCTCTCTCTCTCTCTCTCTCTCTCTCTCTCTCTCTCTCTCTCTCTCCTCTCTCTCTTTCTTCTCCTCCCCTTCTCCCTCCCTTTCTTCCTATCCCTATCTCTATCTCTGCCATTTTCATGAAGTTTTAAAAACCGTGATTATTATATGCAAAACCAGCAATTTAAAAAAACTCCATTTCTTTACATTATGAATATATATATATAATGTCATAGATGACCAAATTCGCGCAGAAATTTATGGTCTATCAAGTTTCAGTAAGTTTTAATCTCTAAACTGATGCCAGATTTTCACATTGTTGGAGTGTTCTTAAATTCCCATCCACACAAGTATAACCATATCTTGTGTCAACCACAAATATAATCTTTATACCATTACTGTATAATTTTATGAATAAATCTACCAATCATTAATTCTTTTTTATGATCATAATATAGGAAAAGCTGAACTTACAAACAAGAAAGTAGTCTCATAGCAAATGTGATTGTTGATCCATGAGATTAACGATACATCTTAGATATCTACTTCACATACTTTAAATTAAAGAATTTAGCCATAATTTACTTTCTCTTGGTAATTTTATTGTTTAGTCTCCTTCTTTCAAACTATTCCTATCTGGGCATGACTAATCACTTTCTGAGTACCATGTCAATGATTGGCATCTAGAATTTCCTCATGAACAATATTCAAAAGAACCCCCCCCAATATTAAAAACTAAGGTGTTGGCTTAGTGTAGAAAGGAAATAACTTGATCATTTTTCTCAAGCCATCTGTTCAACATCAGTGATGTAAACATTGCTCTTCATACTGAATGCTTTGTACTTACTGAATAATTATTTTTAAATTAAATCCATATACTGTTAAATATAGAAATGTAAAAATATGCTTTCAATGCTACCTCATAAAACAATATATGTGTGTATATGCATAATACATGCATGTTGGTATGTATCTGTCAATTTGATGATATATGTGTGGGTTTTATTTTAAGTACATCGTTGATATTTCTGATGTTCAATACATTTCTGCTATTCCTTAGTTAACATTGTTACTGGATTACAACTTAATTGTGTTTTCACAAAATACTGTAAGATTTTATTATTTAAAATTGTAAGTGTAATGTCTATTATCTTGATTATGGTTCAATTGTCATGTAAAATGTTCATATTTTTTGTCATCTGATTAGGGAGAACTGGGTCACAAGATTCTTCAAATGTATCTGTATCTTTCCATATCTTTTATTTTTGTATACATTAACTCAAAGCTCCACTGCTCAGTTGATGTAGTCTGCCTCCTTTCCTTTATTTCTCTCTTTAGAATGTATTTTACAACACACACACACACACACACACACATATATACACACAGTGATGCATATATACCCACAGGTGCATATCTGCATATATGCATACACATGGATTACTTTTAACAATCATTTTAAAACTTTTTATTTTATAATTTTTACTTTTTAGATTCTGTAATTTTTCAAATTGTTAAATTTTTACACCAATGTCCATGTTTTCTGATTTAAAAAATAAGCCAGTTCATTAAAATATTAACTACGCAGAAGGACAGAAGTTGGAGGATTAAGATGTGTCCTGAGCAGCTGGCCTCCGGGCCTGGGATGAAGATGCCTATGAAATGCAGAATGTGTGTTATGGACAACATATTGAACCTTATCACACAGGATTAATATTTCTACATTCATCCTCAGAAAGATTTGACAGAGTTAGGACATACCCTGTATATTTATCTCAAATTTCTGAAGGAAGGATGTGGCAAGAATTCTTGTGTTGTCTTCTCATTGTGTGTCTTGGTTCTTTCATCATTCATGTTGTGCCAGGAAGCATTCATGAACCTCAAAGGACCACCAAATTGCTGTTTCCTTTGCAGTCTCATTAGGGTGTCTTTATTATGAGCTCTGGCTTGGGATCTCCTTTAACCCAACCTTGACAAAACAGGACAGGAAGACAGAGCAGCCTCAATACCTCAGCAAAACAAGGTTTTATAGGAAATAGGAGCAAGTAGGAGGGTGTCAAACCTGACAAGAATCTAATAGAATGACTATTGTAAGCCGACTGGTGGGTGTCTATTCACAAGTTTGAACAATCACAAATAGTCTAAAAGTAAATCTGGAACAACCATGCTAATCTTTGATTAATTGCTGGTAGGATGTAGTTATGATGTAATTGTTGGGTATGGGCCAATGTGGGCTCCATCCTGGAACCTGGGTGTAGCTTGGGTTCAGCTATAGGTCAAATTTTCAGAATTTCTTCTTTTAAGATGGGTGCATGTCCCTAGATGGTGTAGGTTTGGCCTCAAGTTTATATAGTGAAATATGAATGTCTTTATATGTATTGCCTCCTTCTTGAAAAGGAAACACTGCTTTTCTTTTCTTCCACTTCATATTTGACACAACGAAGCCCCGAGGATGCAATTGTCCTGCTGACTTCATGAAATACAAAACAACTGGTTTGGTTCTTCTGCTGCAGTTTGCTTAATTAGAAAGAGACCATTTGCAAGCAGAAAAGAGATGTTTAATTTGAAACAGGTGCTTAGATTGTGTATTGTGAATTCTTCCATTTTTTAAAGTCCAAATAAGAAGACTATACCAAATGTATGTGAAATCAGGGTTTTTATTTACGTGTTTTGACTTTTTGTTCTTTTAAATGTCTTCCACTTTTAATGCTATGATCAGCACAGTTGAAGCTACAGTAGAATTTTCCAGGTATTACTTATAATTTGATGTGAAAAAAAGGGTAGAAGGTTATGAATCTCTGTGTGGATGAAACCAAGTCTCTGATATGATAAAAGCAGAAATGTAAAATACCAGGGTTAATTTCATACCTGTGGGCAATCATTGCAGTTAATGTGCAGATTCACATTTCTTCTGAGTGTGAGTTTGTTTTGTTTGAAACAAGATTTCCCAGTGTATTCCTGACTGTCCTAGAACTTTGTAGTCCTGTCTGTCTTCAAAGTAATCGAGATCGATCTATCTCCTAAAAGCTGACACTAAAAGTGTGTTCTACCACTCACTGGTGGAAAATTCAATTATTTATAAAGCAAGATTTCTCTTAAAAAGGTAACTTGTTTTTCAGAAGAATTAGGCCAACTTGATAGATTCAAATGTTTTCATTTTCACAACATTAACCAGAAGGAAAAGTTATGTCTGTGGATTGGTTCAGAGTGGTTAGAGAAACAGGGTGGTTGTAGTGGTATTCATCTGGTACTTAATTCTAGTGCTTCAAAGGCTGAGGCAGGAAGGGCAGAAGTCCAGAGGCAACATAAGCCATATGTTGAATCTTTACCTCATAAAAATTTAAGCCTAGTAATATAACTTCTTTTTATTATTTTGTGTGGAACCACATGTATCACGTAGGTCTGGATTTCCATGTGGCAGTAGCTGGAATGAAAGTAGTCTATGTGGTCATTCAGTTAGAGAGATATGACAAATCCTATACTATAACTTGCCTGTAAATTTGAACATGCAGAGATAAAGGAAAAATTAATACTTGGCATATAAATCCTTCCTTCTAAGACAGTAGTTCTAAACCTTCCCAATGTTGTGACCCTTTAATGCTTTTACTCATGATGGGGTGAATGCAACCATAAAGTTATTCTTTATTGCTAACTTGTAACTATAGTTTTGATAATGCTATGAAATATAATGCAAATATTGGTATATCTTAGGTGACTCATGTGAATGGGCCATTCTACCCACAAAGGTGTCATGATCCACAAGCTGAGAACAAACTGATCTAAGAAAATTAAGCACAAACTTCTTACATAGCATTATTGGACATTTCAGCATGTTTATGTTATGTAGTTACAATTTTTACAAAAGTAAAATTTATCCTTCAATCCAAGATTGGTATGTTGACATTTATTTTTGTAAAGGATTATGTAATATTAGGCTAAAATTCTGGGACTCGGGTAAATTTTTCTAGTTTGAATTGAACTTTTTTATCAGAAAATGGGCCTCAGAAGCAATATTACCAGTCTTGTGGGAGGTTCGCTATAATTTCAGAAGAAATCTAGGATCTGAACAAACCTTAAAATAATCAAACCAAGTCTAATAAATGCGTGGATCTAATTTCAGTCACTGTAGTTTTAAAGGAGGTACAGATCATGGAAAAATTCATAAAATTGCTTCTAATATAATATTTTTTTCCTTTTTATACTTATGAGGAATATCATGGAAACCTGTCTTGGCATCTAAATTAATAACCTACAACTTGTCTACCTACAAGATATTTTGGGGAAATAGTGGCTGAAGACTTGTGAGAATACCCAAACAATTCATTTCTGGATTGTACTTCATTCCAGATTGAAAGTCCAAAGGAAAATTGTAACCAAGTAATAGTAATGCTCAACATAATAACTGTACTTTGTTCAATAGCAAAAGCATAAACAATAAGCTTAGCTGTGTAGACAGTTGCCCCAAATTCCAAAGGGAGTAGTGACTACTCCCTGAATGTGTTTATCTCCTCAAACACAGGACTTATCTCTATTGTAATGTATGGTATTCGTTTATTACTTGAAACATATGTTTTGTATTTTTCTTTTCTGGGCTAGCTATGTTTGATCAAAATACTCTTCAAGAGAGGAAACTAGAAGACAAAATCTATTCTGGGTCGTTCTAAGACTTCTACTGTCAATAGAATTAAACAAAATCTCTTTACTTTAGCTTCTACAGACTCTACAGACAAGGGCAAAAAGTAGTGACATTCATCAAAATCATAAGAAAGATCTTCAGAGTTCAAATCACATTAACAACATATTTCATATTCCTACTAAGATGATCAATTAAGTCCCACTTTGCAAATGCAAAGTCCCAAATTCTAATTCCTCCTAACAAAAACATGGTCAGACCTATCATATCACACAATGCCCCAGTCCCTGGCACTAGCTTCTATCTTAGTTAGAGTTCCCATTAATGTAAAGGGACAACATGACAAAGTCAAGTCTTTTTTTTTATTATTTTTTTGTTTTATTTGATATATTTTTTATTTACATTTCAAATGATTTCCCCTTTTCTGGATCCCCACTCCCCAAAAGTCACATTAGCCCCCATTCCTCCCCCTGTTTTCCAACCCAAACCTTCCTACTTCCCTGTTCTAGATTTGCCCTATACTGCTTCACAGAGTCTTTCCAGAACAAGGGGCCACTCCTCCGTTCTTCTTGTACCTCATTTGATGTGTGGATTATGTTTTGGGTATTCCAGTTTTCTAGGTTAACACCCACTTACTAGTGAGTGCATACCATGATTCATCTTTTGAGTCTGGGTTGCCACACTTAGTATGATGTTCTCCAGCTCCATCCATTTGCATAAGAACTTCATGAATTCACTGTTTCTAATGGCTGAATAGTACTCCATTGTGTATATATACCACATTTTTTGCATCCACTCTTCTGTTGAGGGATATCTGGGTTCTTTCTAGATTCTGGCAATTATAAATAGGGCTGCTATGAACATAGTGGAACAGGTATCCTTATTACATGCTTGGGAATCTTCTGGGTATATGCCCAGGAGTGGTATAGCAGGATCTTCTGGAAGTGAGGTGCTCAGTATTCGGAGGAACTGCCAGACTGATTTCCAGAGTTGTTGTACCAATTTGTAACCCCACCAGCAGTGGAGGAGTGTTCGTTCCTCTTTCTCCACACCCTCTCCAACACCTGCTGTCTCCTGAATTTTTAATCTTAGCCATTCTGACTGGTGTAAGGTGAAATCTCAGCGTTGTTTTGATTTGCATTTCCCTAATGACTAATGAAGTTGAGCATTTTTTAAGATGCTTCTCAACCATCTGAAGTTCTTCAGGTGAAAATTCTTTGTTTAACTCTGTACTCCATTTTTTTAATGGCGTTATTTGGTTTTCTGGAGTTTAACTTCTTGAGTTCTTTATATATCTTGGATATTAGCCCTCTATCTGATGTAGGGTTGGTGAAGATCTTTCCCAATTTGTTGGTTGTCGATTTGCCCTTTTGGTGGTGTCCATTTCCTTACAGAAACTTTGTAATTTGATGAGGTCCCATTTGTCAATTCTTGATCTAAGAGCATAAGCTATTGATGTTCTGTTCAGGAAATTTCCCCCTGTACTGATGTCCTCAAGGGTCTTCCCCAGTTTCTTTTGAATTAGCTTCAGAGTGTCTGGCTTTATGTGGAGGTCCTTGATCCATTTGGAGTTGAGCTTAGTTCAAGGAGACAAGGATGGATCAATTCGCATTCTTCTTCATGCTGACCTCCAGTTGACCCAGCACCATTTGTTGAAAAGGCTATCTTTTTTCCATTGGATGTTTTCAGCCCCTTTGTTGAGGATCAAGTGGCCATAGGTGTGTGGGTTCATTTCTGGATCTTCAATCCTGTTCCATTAATCTGCCTGCCTGTCACTGTACCAATACCATGCAGTTTTTAACACTATTGCTCTGTAGTATTGCTTGAGGTCAGGGATACTGATACCCCCAGAATTTCTTTTATTGTTGAGAATAGTTTTAGCTATCCTGGGTTTTTTGTTATTCCAGATGAATTTGAGGATTACTCTTTCTAACTCTGTGAAGAACTGAGTTGGGATTTTGATGGGTATTGCGTTGAATCTGTTTATTGCTTTTGGCAAAATGGCCATTTTAACTATATTAATCCTGCCGGTCCATGAGCATGGCAGATTTTTCCATTTTTGAGGTCTTCTTCCATTTCCTTCTTCATATACTTGAAGTTCTTGTCATACAGATCTTTCACATGTTTGGTAAGAGTCACCCAAGGTACTTTATATTGTTTGTGGCTATTGTGACGGGAGTCATTTCCCTAATTTCTTTCTCAGCCTGCTTATCCTTTGAGTATAGGAAGGTTACCGATTTGCTTTAGTTGATTTTATAACCTGCCACTTTGCTGAAGTTGTTTATCAGCTGTAGGAGTTCTCTAGTGGAGTTTTTTTGGGCACTTAGGTAGACTATCATATCATCTGCAAATAATGATAGTTTGACTTCTTCCTTTCCAATTTGTATCCCTTTGACCTCCTTATGTTGTCTAATTTCCCAAGCTAGTACCTCAAGTACAACATTGAAAAGATAAGGAGAAAGTGGGCATCCCTGTCTAGTCCCTGATTTTAGTGGGATTGCTTCAAGTTTCTCTCCATTTAGTTTGATGCTGGCTACAGGTTTGCTGTATATTGCTTTAACGATGTTTAGGTATGGGGCTTGAATTCTTGTCCTTTCCAAGACTTTAATCATGAAAGGATGCGGAATTTTGTCAAATGCTTTTTCAGCATCCAATGAAATGACCATGTGGTTTTTTTCTTTGAGTTTGTTTATGTAGTGGATTGCATTGATGGAATTCCGTATATTGAACCAACCCTGCATCCCTGGGATAAACCCTACTTGATCATGGTAGATGATCGTTTTGATGTGTTCTTGGATTTGGTTGGCAAGAATTTTATTGAGTATTTTTGCATTGATGTTCATAAGGGAAATTGGTCTGAAGTTTTCTTTTTTTGTTGGATCTTTGTGTGGTTTTGGTATCAGCGTAATTGTGGCTTCGTAGAAGGAATTGGGTAGTGTTCCTTCTGTTTCTATTTTGTGGAATAATTTGAAGAGTATTGGTGTTAGGTCTTCTTTGGAGATCTGAGAGAATTCTGCACTGAAACCATCTGGTCCTGTGCTTTTATTGGTTGGAAGACTTTCTATGACCCCTTCTATTTCTTTAGGGGTTATGGGACTGTTTAGATGATCTATTTGGTCCTGATATAATTTTGGTTTTTGGTATCTGTCAAGGAATTTGTCCATTTCCTCCAGATTCTCTAGTTGTGTTGAGTATAGGGTTTTGTAGTAGGATCTGATGATTTTTTGGATTTCCTCAGTTTCTGTTGTAATATCTCCCTTTTCATTTCTAATTCTGTTAATTTGGATACTTTCTCTGTGCCCTTTGGTCAGTCTGGCTAAGGATTTATCTATCTTGTTGATTTTCTCAAAGAACCAGCTCCTGGATTTGTTGATTCTTTGTATGGTTCTTTTTGTTTCTACTTGATTGATTTCAACCCTGAGTTTGATGATTTCCTGTCTTCTACTCCTCCTGGGTGAAATAGCTTCTTTTTGTTCCAGGTCTTTCAGGTGTGTCGTTAAGCTGCTAGTGTATGCTCTCTCCATTTTCTTTTTGGAGGCACTCAGTCTATGAGTTTTTCTCTTAGCACTGCTTTCATTGTGTCCCAAAGCTTTCAGTATGTTGTGCCTTCATTTTCATTAAATTCTAAAAAGTCTCTGATTTATTTCTTTATTTCTTCTTTGGCCAAGGTGTCATTGAGTAGAGTATTGTTCAGCCTCCATGTGTATGTTGGCTTTCTGTTGTTTTTGTTGCCATTGAAAACCACTCTTACGCCATAGTGATCTGATAGGAGGCATGGGATTAGTTTGATCGTCTTGTATTTGTTGAGGTCTGTCTTGTGACCAATTATATGGTCGATTTTGGAGAAGGTACCATGAGGTGCTGAGAAAAAGGTATATTCTTTTGCTTTAGTGTGAAATGTTCTACAAATATCAGTCAAATACAATTGGTCCAAAGCTTCAATTAGATTTACTGTGTCCCTGTTTAGTTTCTGTTTTCCTCATCGGTCCATTGAGGAGAGTGGAGTGTTGAAGTCCCACACAATTATTGTGTTAGGTGAAATGTGTTCTTTGTGCTTTAGTAAAGTTTCTTTTATGAATGAGGGTCCCCTTGCATTTGGCGCATATACGTTCAGAATTGAAAGTTCTTCTTTGTGGATTTTTCCTTTGACAAGCAAGAAGTATCCCTCAGTGTCTCTTTTGATGACTTTAGTTTGAAAGTCAATTTTATCTGATATTAGAATGGCTACTCTGGCTCATTTCCTGAGACCATTGGCTTGTAAATTTGTCTTCCAGCCTTTTACTCTAAGGTAGTTTTTGTCTTTGACATTGAGGTGTGTTTCCTGTATGCAGCAAAATGTAGGGTCCTGTTTCCTTATCCAGTCTGTTAGTCTATGTCTTTTTATTGGGGCATTGAGTCCATTGATGTTAAGAGATATTAAAGAATAGTGATTATTACTTCCTGTCATTTTTTATGTTATTTTTATATTTGAGTGGTTATCTTCTTTTGGGTTTGATGAAGGAAGGTTACTATCTTGCTTTTTCCAGGGTGTAGTTTCCCTCCTTGCATTGGAGTTTTCCTCCTATTATTCTTTGCAGAGCTGGATTTGTGGAAAGATATTGTGTAAATTTGTTTTTGTCATGGAATGTCTTAGTTTCTCCATCTATTGTGATTGAGAGTTTTGCTGGGTATAGTAGTCTTGGCTGGCATTTGTGTTCTCTTAGAGTCTGCATGAGATCTGCCCAGGATCTTCTAGCTTTCATGGTCTCTGGTAAGAAGTCTGGTATGATTCTGATAGGTCTTCCTTTGTATGTTACTTGGCCTTTTTCTCTTACTGCCTTTAATATTCTTTCTTTGTTTAGTGCATTTGGGGTTTTAATTATTATGTGGTGAGAAGTATTTCTGCTCAGATCCAGTCTGTTTGGAGTTCTGTAAGCTTCTTGTATACTCATAGGCATCTCTCTCTTTAAGTTGGGAAAGTTTTCTTCCATAATTTTGTTGAAGATATTTGCTGGTCCTTTCAGTTGTAAATCTTCACTCTCATCTATACCTATAATCCTTAGGTTTGGTCTTCTCATTGTATCCTGGATTTCCTGGATGTTCTCGGATACCAGCTTTTTGCATTTTGCATTCTCTTTGTTGAGTCAATTGTTTCTATGGTATCTTCGGCATCTGAGATTCTTTCTTCCATCTCTTGTATTCTGTTGTTTATATTTGCATCTATGGCCCCTGATTTCTTCTCAAGGTTTTCTATATCCAAAGTTGTCTCCCTTTGTGATTTCTTAGTTGTTTCTATTTCTGTTTTTAGATCCAGGAGGGTTTTGCTCAGTTCTATCATTTGTTTGTTTGTGTTTTCCTGTAATTCTTTAAGAGATTTTTGTGTTTCCTTTTTCATGACTTCTCCCTCTTGACTCAAGTTCTCCTGCATTTCTTTAAGAGGTTTTTTGTTTTTTTGCATTTCTTCTTTATGGGCTTCTATCTCTTGTGCCTTATTCTCCTGCATTTCTTTAAGTGATTTTTGTGTTTCCATTATACGGGTTTCTAGCTTATTCATGTTCCCCTGTATTTCTTTAAGAGATTCATTCATGTCCTTTTTGTGTTCTTCTAGCAGCATCATGACCAGTGATTAAATCCAAATTTTGTTTCTCTGGTGTGTTGGCATAACCAGGACTTGCTGATGTTGGAGAGTTTGGTTCAGATGCTGCCATATTGCCTAGATTTCTGTTAGTAGCGTTCCTGCATTCACCCTTTGCCATCGTGTTCTCTGGAGTTAGTTGGTCTTGTCTCTGGCTGGTGTTTGGGCCTCCTGAGGGACTCTGGGGCTATTTCTGCAACACTATATGGCTGGGTTTCCCCTGTAGCAGATTGCTGATGTGCTGTCCTCCTCTTGGGTGCCCTTGCAGCCCTAGTGTGCTTTGCCCCAGATTGTGTCTGTGAACCAGATGGTGCCTGTTTGCACCTTCAGGGAGTGCTGAATGGTGTATGCTGCTGGGACCTTTGCTGCATGCTGATCACTCTGCTGGGCAGCTGATCTCCCAACCGGGTTGGTGCACACAAGGCTAGCCTAGCTGCTCAGGCCCTGAATCTAGGCAAAGGCCTGGGAGGCCAAGGTCTGAGCAAAGTTCCCCTCGTGCTATGACTGTTAATTGGTTCTGTCAGGTGGCCAGGATGGCAGGTGTGCACGTACTCCCTGAAAGTGCTGGGAGAGTCTGCTGGGCTAACAACCTCCTGGGTGGGTTGACACACAGATGGCCCACTGAGTAGACCAGTTCTTGGGGTCAGTCCAGGGCCTGTTGGGGCCTAGGACCCCCCCCCCCACTATGTTAGCCTCGGGCTATGCCTGTTAGCCGGCTTTGCCTGCTAGAGCTCTCTGGTGTCCTGTAGGCAAAATGGCGGTGCATGTGCTGGGCCTGGGCAAAATACTCCTGGCTGGGTTGGCACCCAGATGGCTCCCCGAACAGCCCAGGGCCTGGGTGCAAGCCAACGCCCGTCAGGCTTAGACCCCTGCGATGTTGGCCTCGGGTTATATTTGCGTACCTCAGTCTGTCTGATCTCTCTGGAGTCCAAGAACCAAGATAGAGGCGAGTCTCTTGTGACTGGCGGGAGGCAGAGTTCTGAAGTGACAAAGTCAAGTCTTATAAAGGACTATATTTAGTTAGAGCTAGTATATTGGTTCAGAGGTTTAGTCTATTATTATTAAGGCAGGAAGCATGGCAACATTCAGGCAGACATGGATGGGGCTTGTGAAGCTGAGAGTGCTACATCTTGATCTAACAACAGTCAGGAGAGGATTGACTTCCAGGAACCTAGGAAGAGGGTCTCAAAGCTCACTTCCATAGTTACCCACTTCCTCCCACAAGGTTACACCTACTCTGAAAAGGCCCACACCTCCTAATACTGTGACTACCTAGGCCAAACATATTAAAAATACCACATTGATCAAAATGAAATAAACTATTGGTCATTCTCATAATTAGTCAGATTGGCCATACATTTGAATTTAGACGAAAAATGTAAGCTTTTCCATAAAAGTCTTAGTATAGAAAATCATTTGTTGAGAGCAAATACTGATAAAATAACAGACTAATAAGGAATTAAGGGCAACTTAAATTTCTAGGCTTGGAAGTCCTCACTAGTAACCACAACATTTTACAGTGAAAAAAAAAAAGATAATTGGCCACAAGGTCAATCCTACCTAGATGACAGAGAGCCCCTGCCTCAAAATAAAATAAAAATATAATGCAAAATTTTCTCTTTGAGTTTCCCAGGCACTGGTACTTTGATTTAGAAAACAATAGATGCAGCTGGTAGTTGAAAGTGTATCTAATTCCCAGTTATCCCTCACCCTTCTGCCACTTTGTGTGATTAAGCTCTTGGACAGGACCTGTTACTACCAGGTACGAGTGACCAGTTCCTTTCAAGTTTTCAATTTAAACTTTCAAGTGCTGAGTGATTTTCTTCAAGCTTCCTTCTGCATCACATATGGCATTTCACAGCATTAGTAGATTACAGCTGTAGTTGTCTAGTATGTTACACATTTTCCATCTTTTAGTCTTGTTTTGGTTTTCTTCTTAGTAGCAAAGCTATCATTTTAGATCTGTGGCTCCATCTGTAGCTGTGGCTCCTCTCCATCTCCATATAAGTTGGCAGTTTTCTCATGAAGTTACTAAACAAAAACGGGATGTGTGTGTATGTGTGTGTACATAAAATATATATGAATATTTGTTCTTTGAAAAAATTGTTCTTCTCTTACATATTATATACTGACCACAGTTCACCCTCCCTTACTCCCTCCTAGTCTCCTCCACACCTCTACTCTCCTCCAGATCCATTCCTCCTATGGTTCTCTTCAGAAGTGGGCAGCTATCCCAGGAATATCAACTATCCATGGTATATGTTGCAATAAGACTAGGTACATACCCTCATATCAAGCCTAGAAGAGGCAACCTAATAGGAGGTTAAGGGCTTCAAAACCATGGGAAATAGTCAGAGACTTTGTGGCATATTGTTGTCACATGTTTGGGGGTAGTGAATGAATGTAATAAAGTTTTAAACACAGATGAATGATTGACAATAAGCAACCAATAGAATGTAATGAGCAAAAAATCTAAATGATTATTCTAGAGTCTTTGATATTCTCCTTGAGCATAGGTAATAAAACTCAAAACAGAATTGTTGGTTCACATTAAGAAACACTGTGCTTGAAGAAATGTTAGCCTTTCACAAGGTTGCTATAAATACTGGCACTTGTAAGTTTTCAGAACAAAAATGGAGATAAGGTTTTATAGTATTTGTTAAAGATAACTTGTTTTTATGCTATCATTGAAATGTGTATCTTGGGTTCATTTTTTCTATTTTGTGCCTACAAATTATTTGCTAATTTGCAAATCAGAAATGCCATGCTAATGCATTTTGAACTGGTTTGGGAATCTTCACTGTGGGTAGCACATTGTTAGTAGTTCAGAATATCCAGTACTCTACATTTTGCTCATTTGCAGAGTTTTGTATCAGAACTGTTATCTCAGTGGGGACAGTGTAGGCTTCCACAAAGTGAGTTAGCCTTTCCTTTGGTAATTTTGGACAACTTTCAGGGATTTTTTCTCCTATATTTAAGGAAATAGGGTAATTGCTTTGTTTTAAATAAGAAAGCTATCTCTAAAATAGAATTCCTGCTTCTAAAGGCTGCCTAGGAAAATAAAGCAACATTTTTCTGTGTTTTGTTTGTTTGTTTGCTTGTTTGTTTTGTTTTCCTTTTAGACTAAGAGTCCTGCAGAGTATGTTTACACATGCCTAGGAATTCAAGGTCTTCTTCTGCTACACAATACAAAGGAAGTCAGCCTGGGCTACATGAGAACCTGTATCAGAAAAACAAAAGAAAAAAGAAAATAGAGTCTAGGATTTATTAACATGTCACATTAATGTGACATGAAATACAAAAGTATGCTTAATGTGCTCTTTCTTCTATACAAACAATGTTAAGTCTGTGTTTACATATCCATGTTCTTTGAAGAATATTTAAAATAGTTGTACTCTTAACTCTTTTGGTCACCACCTTGGAGAAAATAGTTTAAATTTCAGACAAAAATACCTTGAGAAAGTAATTCATATAATGTAGCAACGTATATAAGAAAGGATAATTCCTATTGGAAAAAATAAGTCATAAATGAACTAATAGTGTTGAAGTGGAAATTGAATAGCAATATGGACTGAGTAGTCTTATGTCAACCTTGTAGAATTATCTGAAAGCAGGGAAGCCCAACTGAGAAATTGCCTCCATAAGATCCTGCTATACAGTATTCTCTTAATTAGTAATTGATTTTTGAGGACCTAACCATTGTTGGGTGGTGCTGTCCCTGAGCTGGTAGTCCTTGGTTCTAGAAGAAAGCAGGTTGAGAAAGAAATACTAAGAAAGCCAGGAAACAGCATTGCTTTATTGCTTCTGCTTCAGGTCCTGTCTGCAGGTTCCTGCTCTGTTTGAAGTTCTGTCTTGCTTTCCCTCAATAATGAATGGTGATATGGAATTGTAAGCAAAATTGATTGACCCAGCCTAACATTACAATGTATGTTCATCCTCCAACTTATGTTAAGCTTGTCCTCAGTTTGAAGTAATTACTTTAAAAAACACAACGTGTTTCAGGAAGCTAGAAACCTCTAACACCAGTTACTCCACCCTTAATAACAGCTCCTAAGAGGAAAGTACCTGTTGTACCTGATGTTCTTAAATATATTACACAAGTTAACCATGATTGCTCCTAACATATTGAAATCATTACTAGCCAATAGAAATGTGCCAAGATGCAGTTTTCAAATGTTAACCAGTCAGGTAACTGCCAAGTTGAAAAGCCAGTTACCCTACTAAAACTATGATAAATAGGCAAGGTTTTACCATCCCTAGGATTTTCCTCATCTATCCACTATGTGGGATAGGTTGGAGAGTTCTATGTTCAAGCTTGAATAAAAACTGAGAAAAGAAAGCATTCTCATAGCACTCATATACTACCTATGTTCTTCTTTTCCTTTTTTTATTCGATATATTCTTTATTTACATTTCAAGTGAGTTTCCCTTTCCTGGATCCCCCCTCCCCAAAAGTCCCCTAAGCCCTCTTCCCTCCCCCTATTCCCCAATCCACCCCTTCCCACTTCCCTGTCCTGGTATTCCCCAACACTGCTGCACTGAGCTTTTCCAGGACCAGGGGCCACTCCTTCCTTCTTCTTGAGCATCATTTGATATGTGCATTGTGTCTTGGCTATTCCAAGGTTCTAGGCTAATATCCATTTATCAGTGAGTGCATACTACCTATGTTCTTGTGATTCAGTTCTAAATATTAGATCAAGAAATCTTAATGCTTCATAAAGACTGTCACATTTGATTCTTTAACCAAGACTATAAACTTATTCTTTATACCCAAAGGGCCACTCATTCTATGTAAGCTTTTTAAGAACTCAATAGAAAACTTAAGTTTAGCCTCTTCTTGTATGGCTTATTTCCTGTTTTGAAATTGCATTGTAGTAGGTACAGAATACCTGACTTTGTATTTAAGGAATCTCACTTATTATTTGCAAACTCACTTTTATTTGCAAACAGTCATGGGAATGAATGGGGTTAAAAAACAGTGGACACTGCTTGTTATATTCCTAAAAGTTAGAGTGTCTTGTGGTGAAAACTATCTTTAACAAACAATAAAACCAAGATATTGGCTTAAATATCTATTGTTTCATTATTATTCAAATATCTATTGTTTCAAACATTCTGCTGATGTTTTGCATGTATCATTACCTTTCCCATAGTTCTGAATCAAAGAGTGTGAACTGATTGAATGTATAAAAAATAGTAGATGTCCCTGAACTGATTCTAAAATGCCAATATTCTAATGCATGCTTGAGATGTTTGTTTTTAGATAGTTACTAGTGATTTTATATATGTATTTATCAATAATGAAACAATAGATATTTAAATATTAGATATTTAATATCTATTTAATAGATAAACTAAGCATGATGGTAAAGCTGTGATAGTAAGGATGGTGCAGGGTTTTATGATAGTGAGGATATAGGCTACATAGGATCAATCTTACATTAGAAATAACAGTGCTTTATGTGTAAAACAATGATTTATGAAACTTGATGGATATGGATAAGGTTTATTTAGATTAAATTTATAATTTGTTAAAACTGTAGATTGAACCAGATGCATGGTCTGCAGTCCTTAAAGAGGCAGAAGCTAGACTGAGTGACATAGCTATAATCCCACACTAAGAAGTGTTATCTTTAAAGTGAATAGCATTTTGTGCACGTAGTTCTTTTTATTTTCAGGCAAGTAGGCATCTGTTCTGGAAATTCCTGAAACTTCCATCTATAAGGATGGTGCAGCAAGAGGGTCTTTCCACTGTAGAGGTATGCAAGTAGTACTGTTTTTTGCTTTGGTTGAACTTGTTGGCGTGTTGCATTTCAATGTTAGAGCCTTAGATTTACTTTAGATGAATTGTTCAAAGCATGCATCTTTCCTAGAATTTGTGATTCTTCAGGAAGTTGAAATTTTTTCTCTCCTTCACAAAAAAAGAGAACTATTTGGATGCCCAAATGTTGGTTTGTTATGGCACTGAAATGAATCGAGGTGATTTCTTGTGGCAGACCATTTACCTGAGAAAATGGGTTTAACCACCAGCACCAGTAAATAAGCCTGTGGGGGTAGAAAACATTTATGAGATTTATTTCACTTTGGAATGATTCAAGTAACAAAAAGCCTTGAAAAATAATGGGTAGAATTTCTAAAACCTGAAAGAGCTAAAGGGAATTCAAATAAAATTATTTCATTAGATTTAATCCAATTTACATGTAATATGATGAAAAAATAGTTTCAAATATATTTTAAAATTTGCTGCAGGACTTTGGTATGAATGTCAACTCAAATTTTCATCATTAGGAACCAAATGAGAGTTGCCACTGCCATGTTTGCTTTTCACTGAGACGGGAATTGAAGTGTATCCCAAAGAAATGTCCTCTGTCTCTTAGTGGCACATAAAGACATAAAGTCAGCTTTCTCCTAAAACCCTATTCCTAATATTCGACTGGAATCTATTTAAACAAATCTCATGGAAAAAACAATCATATATTTAGCAGAGCTCATAGTTCTAAATGCCTTTAAAATCAGAATGTAGTTCTATCTAGTGATGAATTTCAAAACTTGTTGTCACTTTCAGTAGTGGGGTGCTATGTCTGTAATTAAAGTATGCTTTTGTGCTTGGGATGTAGCTCAGGAAAACATCTGAGCCATGGTGCCAGACCCCAAGTATCTATACCCCAACTCAATGATCAAATGAATATTCTGCCATCTCAGGGTGTTAACAATCTCTAAATAGCAATAGTAGTCTAGGCATTAATTTTAAATTCATCTATACCTATAGCAGAAATGATTATGGATATTAAAATAATTGACTTGAGAGATTATGTTTCTGCCCTTCAAGCACAGGGGATACTGGCTCTTGCTCTTTTTCTGTAATAACCATTACATCACTGGTATGTGAAATGGTTAAAAGGAATTCACTGTGTCTTTGTAGCACTACAGAAGGCAGCTTCTTGATCTATGCATCTTTAGGAATTTGAAGACATTTGACTCCTTGGAAAGGGAGCTGTTGTGAAAATTTGAAATTGTCCCTGTGTGACTATACTTTTAGCAATATAGCATGAGCTAAAAGTGCACTGAAAAAATATTGACATTCATCTAAATAAATTCCAAATTATCAGCTTCTTAAAACTTATCCCACATATTCAATAAAACTAAAATAAATACATACATATTTGTTTATCTTTAAAACTTAAAAAATGTACAGATTCTTTACCAGCCATTCTCCATGATAAATTAGAAACAGTAACAGTTGCACTGCATCTTGTTACTTTTGTGGCAATGCAAGATTAGGAGCCAGAGTGGTACCTATAACAGCACTTAATTTTAAAAAGCAAATACATTGTTACCTCTTATCACATAAAATAGGATGATTTGTATGCTATTCCTATTCCATTGTTAGAGAGATTCTGATTTGGACAAATTGTCTAAGTTGTTGATATGCTGATATCTCAAATTTATAAGAAACTTGTTAGAACAACTAATCACCATTTAATTGTAACAGTTGTTAACATATTTGTCTTAGTCCTTTAGGCAACTAATACTAATTACACTAAACCAGATGACTTACTTCAACATTGAATCCTACAGGTTAAGATGCCTAAGATCAAGGTACCAGCTGTTTATTGTTTAATTAGGGCTTGTAAGTTTCAGAGGCTTTTAAAATTGGCTGTACTTTCAGTGGGTTCTCTCTCTCTCTCTCATCTTCTTTTCCTCAATCCTTTATATATATATATATATATATATATATATATATATATATATATATATATATATATATATATATATATATATATATATATATATGTTTGTGTGTGTGTGTGTGTTTATACATGTCTATATGCCTGTCATGTATGTGGACATTCTCTTTCATCACCTGAGTTCTGGGAAATAAACTACTGTCTTCAGGCACCTTTATATGCTGAGCTGTTTTGTGCTAGTCCTCTCAATTTTAATATATATTAATATATATTATAATATATATAATATATAATAATATGAATATAACTTAAATGACACTATTTCCATTCAATCCCCACCCCACACCCACTCCACCCTTAAAAATGACTTTCTAATACATATGACAATGATGAGACACCAGCATATTCTTTGAGAGAAATAAATTTATACCTTTGCATAAGAAAAAAAGTTACTCAGGAGATCGAGATAAAAATCAGCATGTACTAAACGACATGAGACAAAATAGCATTTAATGCAGTTTTTTTTAAAAATAAATTTTTAATAATAAAATCTGTTACATACTTAGGTGTTATATGGTTATTTTCTTTAGCATTTATCAGTAGATACAAAGAGAGAACTGACTAAAGGGTACTAACAGTAGAGTATTTCTTTCTTTTTAATTAATTAATTAATTAATTAATTAACATCCCAACAGCTGTTTCCCAAATAGCCTGTGTTTCCTGTACTTTCCATTCCACACCCTGATCCACTCCCCCTTCCTTTCTTTTCAGAGGAGTAGCTTCCCATGGATATCAACCATCTTTGGCATATTATGATGCAGTAAGACTAGGCACATCTTATATTGAAGCTAGGATTCCTGTCTAGGTTCATTCTCATAGATTCCTGGGCCTTTCCATTGTCCTAGGTTTCCAGCCTGTCCCAGAGATTGCACTTCCAACTCCATCTGCCTTTCCCCGAACTCTCTAGATCCATCACTCCGACTTGATCCTTTATCTATCCTCACCCCTCCTCAGCTAGTTCTCCTCCCCTTCACCCTCCCATCCACTATAGTAATAAATACATCATCCAGACAGAGACTATATATGGAAAAATTGAATTATAATAATGTATTAAACTAGTTATACATATTAATGGCATGCAGGACATCCTACTTACTATGAAACGTACATATGTCTTTCCTAAGAAAATATAAATTCTCCATGATTATTATCATGTTAGGCCAAATCAAATCTTTAAAATTTCATCAGTACTGAAATCAAATTACAATATAAAAATCTAAGTAAATAATACAGGTACTTTTGGGAATTCACTAATGCATTGATATTGAAATCATGTTATTATGTAAAAATTAAGCAAGAAAAGTCCACAATTAATTTTGGAAATTCACAAAATTTTAAAACCAAATAGCATACCACTGAATCACTAGCATGTCAATGAAGATATCAAAATGGATATCAAAAATAGCTTTGAGTCAAACAAATACTAAAACACAGATTGTTAAATATATATGAATATAACTACAAGTACTCTAAGAAGTCAGTTTATAACTATATGTTCCCACAAGAATTCTAAAAGCTATCCAATAAACAAGTGAAATTTATATCTCAAAGTTTACTTCAAACCAATGAAATAAAGAACAACAACAAAAAAAATGCAATATGAATCTAAGTAAACTAGATCCAAAAATTATGAAGCATCAACAGAACTAAGAGGTGCTTCTATCAGATTCTCAAAACTGATAAACCTTTAATACACTCTCAAAATAAATTCAGAAAAGAAAAGACATGGAGCAAATATTAAAGATATGAAAAGAATGTGTTGGAGTGATATTTAATCTCAATCTGGGTTTTAGCACTACTTTTGCCTAGATAAAACACATCAACCTTTTATATTTATAATAAACATTTATCAGCAATAGAGCTGGGCATATAGCTGCCCTTGATACTATGTCTACTTGCCTGCCAATAATCTGGTAGGTAATATGACCTGCCATGCTCCATCTTAGCTGTACTAAACTTCCATTAGCCAGGCCTCATGGCCATGTTTTCATGACTTACCTACCCTTCTGGCATCTTCTTCTCTCTCTATTTTCTCTCTTCTCCTCCCTCTTGGTTCCCCTGACCTCAAACATGGAACCAAAACCTGACTTACTTTCCTTCTGCTCAGCTATAGACTGTCAACATCTTTATTCAACCATGTTTAAATTAAGGAGCAAGGTTGCGAGTTTCTGTAATGCAAAGGACACCGTCAAAATAACAAAATGACAACCAACAAATTGGGAAAAGATCTTCACCAACCCTACATCCAGCAGAGGGCTAATATCCAACATATACAAAGAACTCAAGAAGTTAGACTCCAGAGAACCAAATAACCCTATTAAAAATGGGGTACAGAGCTAAACAAAGAATTTTCACCTGAAGAACTTCAAATGACTGAGAATCACTTTAATAAAAGTTCAATATCATTAGTCATTAGGGAAATGCAAATCAAAACAACCCTGAGATTTCACCTCATACCAGTCAGAATGGCTAAGATTAAAAACTCAGGAGTCAGCAGGTGTTGGCGAGGATGTGGAGAGAGAGGAACACTCCTCTACTGCTGGTGAGAATGCAAGTTGGTACAACCACTCTGGAAATCAGTCTGGCAGTTCCTCAGAAAACTGGGCATGACACTTCTGGAGGACCCTGCTATACCTCTCCTGGGCATATACCCAGAGGATTCTCCAGTTCTGGGTATAAGGTTTGTATAAAAATGTACGTATTTGCCGGGCGGTGGTGGCGCACTCCTGTAATCCCAGCACTCTGGGAGGCAAAGGCAGGCAGATTTCTGAGTTCGAGGCCAGCTTGGTCTCCAGAGTGAGTTCCAGGACAGCCAGGGCTACACAGAGAAACCCTGTCTCGAAAAATACCCCCCCCAAAAAATGTACGTATTTTACATTCCTCCTTTAAGGAAGGTCTTCCCTGTTAATGTTAAGGACTATATGATAATCAGAAATCATGAGTCCTCCTAAGAGGTAAAGGTGTAGTTTATCTTTCAGCAAAATGGTGAACACTGGGGCCTTCAAGACACCCCTTAAGGCTCTGGAAGACAATTCTACAAACAGGAGTTTGAAAATATATAATTTCACAACTATGGAAAAATATAAGGATGTAATATGAATTGTATAAGGAGCTTCACAGATCTAAAGGAACAGAAGCAGCTATACTATGATTAAACTGGGCAGAAAGATCTGAAGACAGGCAGATACTATTGCAGGTGGGTTCCTGTGTTCAAGGTCAGCCTAGGACAGAAAGAATTTAAGTCCAGGTGTGGTCAGAATCATAATCTCAATACAATGTCCTAGAAAGCAAATTTAAAAAGGGAGCCAGATCACTGAATTCATTTAGAGTTTTAAAAAGAGAAACAAACAAATAAATAAAACTGTGCTTGTCTCATAAGAATTAAGGGGCTGGGGGGCGGGTGTCAAAGGAATGCTGAGTCATAGGATAATCAAACCCTGAAATAATTTACCAAATTGATATGTAAATGAACTGAGCTTTTTGTCTGCATGAGATAACCTAGCAGAAAGCTATAGCAGTTCATTATAAACTTTCTCTAGTGAGAGCTGAGCTGTCTGGAGATCTCTGGAGATAGAAGAGAGTTCTTCAACATTTCTTTTTCTGTGAGAATTACTGATTTTGTTTGGAAAATCCATGGAGAGTTAGCACAGTTATTTTAGAATTTTTTCATAGATCTTTTAGAATTTTTTTTCTAACAGGATCCCTAAAATTACTTAGAAAACTGACATATCTCTTTCAGAATGTTTTCTAGCAGCTATCCAGAGAAGGCTGTCTGAAGAACAAACCCAGCTCTTTTAGAATTAATTTTTGGCTTTCTGATTTTGATTGGAAAACCCAAGAATTACTTTTAGAATTTTCTAATAGTATTTTTTACTTGTTTGGAAGATCCAAAATTTCTTTTATTGTATCTTTTATAGCTTCAGTCAGAAAACTCATGAACTATCCAAAGACCTTTTGAGAATTTTTCTGTCTCAAGCAGAAAGTTATCCGCTATAGAGTTTTTAGAATAGGAAGAAAAAACTGTCTATGGTAGAGCAGAACTCAGAAAGAGCAATCTGAAAAGCCATCTGGGCAGAACCTAGGCCACCAGCTCAAATCCAAGATTTGACTTCAAGTTGTTTCATTTTACTGCTTCCAGAAACTCCTTCTCTCAGGAAGCCCTACCTAGCCCAGGCTGTTCTTTGACAATTCTGTTGTCTCATCTACAAGGTTTCCTGCCTCAGTATGCTAAGCTAAGACTAGTCCTAGAAGCTTGTATACTATACAATCTTTTTTTATATAATTTTAAAATATTAAAATTACCCTCTACTCATTATCCCCATCTCAGTCCTCCCTCTGACTGTTCCTCATTTCATTCTTCCTTCCTGATCTATAAGAGGATCTCTTCACCCCACACTCCCAACCCACCTCCCCATTTCCTGAGGCCTCAAGTCTCTGGAGGGTTATGTGCATCTTCTCTCACTGAGGCCAGACCTGGCAGTCCTCTGCTATATACATATCAGGGGCTTCATATCAGCTAGGGTGTGCTGCCTGGTTGATGACTCAGTATCTGAGAAATCTCATGGATCCAGGTTACTTGAGACTGCCAGTCTTCCAATGAGGATGAGGTCACCCTACTCCTTAACTTCTTCCAGTCTTTCCTTAATTTAAACGCAGGGATCCCTGGCTTCTATCCATTGGTTAGGAGTAAGTATCTGCATCTGACACTTTCAGCTGCTTATTCAGTCTCTATGAGGGCAGGATGCTATGCTCCTGTCCATAAGCACACCATAGAATAAGTAATAGTATCAGGCCTTGGAGCCTCCCTTGAGCTGGATCCCAATTTGGGCCAGTTCCTGAACTTCATTTCTCTCAGTCTTTTCTCCATTTTTGTCCCTGCAAATTCTTTAAGACAGGAACAATCTAATAGAGGAGACAGTGGGAAAGAGAGTTGAACTCATAGGATTGGGGGATGGGGAAGGAGCGGGGGGGGGGGGGGGGGCGGTTTCTAATCAGACTTCCAGTGACTCAGGCTCTAAGATCAAGAATTTATAAATGGAACCTCATGAAACTGAAAAGCTTCTGTAAGGCAAAGGACATAGTCAATAGGAAAAATCAGCAATCAGATTAGAAAATCAGAAATCAGAATGGAAAAAAAGTCTTCACTAATTGCACATATCATAGAGAGCTAATATCCAAAATATATAAAGAACTCAAGAAGCTAACGACCAAAGTGACCAAACGATTTAATCAATAAATGGGATATAGAACTAAAAAGAGAATTCACAACAGTAGAATTTAAAATAGCTATGAATCACTTAAAGAAATGTTCAAAGTCCTTAGTCATCAGGGAACTGCAAATCAAAATGAACCTGAGAAGCATTACATCAATCAGAATGGCTAATATCAACATCACAGGTGACAGCATATGTTGGGTAGAACATGGAGAAAGAGGAATATCCTACTGTTGCTGGTGGGAATGCACACTGACAGATCAATGGAATATAATTGAAGAGCCAAAAATGAACACACACACACACACACACACACACACACACACACACACACACACACACACACGTATGGTCACTTGTTCTTTAACAAAGAAGCCAAAACCATCCAGTGGAAGAAAGATAGCATTTCAACAAATTCTGCTGGTTCAATTGGCAGTCAGCATGTAGAAGAATAAAAATTGATTCATTCTCATCTCCTTATTCAAAGCTCCAGTCAAATTGATCAAGGACCTCCACACAAAACCAGATACACCGAGCCTAATAGAAGAGAAACTGGGAAAGAGCCTGGAACACTCTATACTGCTTCACTGAGTCTTTCCAGAACAAGGGGCCACTCCTCCGTTCTTCGTGTACCTCATTTGATGTGTGGATTATGTTTTGGGTATTCCAGTTTTCTAGGTTAATATCCACTTATTTGTGAGTGCATACCATGATTGATCTTTTGAGTCTGGGTTACCTCACTTAGTATGATGTTCTCTAGCTCCATCCATTTGCCTAAGAATTTCATGAATTCATTGTTTCTAATGGCTAAATAGTACTCCATTGTGTAGATATACCACATTTTTTGCATCCACTCTTCTGTTGAGGGATACCTGGGTTCTTTCCAACTTCTGGCAATTATAAATAGGGCTGCTATGAACATAGTGGAACATGTATCCTTATTACATGCTGTCTTCCAGAGTTTTGAACCACATCCTCCCTCCCCTTTGCCTCTGAGTGTGTATTCTCCCACCCACCTTCTCACCCACCTCCATCTCATCACTTATTCTCTCTATCCCCCTTCTACCAGGGCATCAAGTCTCTACAGGATTAGGTGCATCCTTTACCACTGAGGCCAGACAAGGGAGTCCTCTGCTCCATACATGACTGGAGTCATGGACTACCCCGTGTATGTTCTTTGGTTGGTGGCCTAATCTCTTGGGGTTCCCAAAGGCCCAGGTTTGACCGCATTGGTCTTCCTATGGGGGTCTTTAAGCCCTTCAATCCTTCCCCCAACTTCTCCTTAGTTGCCCCTAATTCTTGTCTATAAGTATCTACATCTGTCTCAACCAACTGCTGGTAGAGCATCTCAGAGGACAGCCATGCTAGGCTACTTTGTGAAAGAACAACATAGCATTTGTAATAGTGTCAGATTTAGGTGCTGGCCAAGGAGATGTTTCCTAAGATGGGTCACTCTCTGGATGCCCTTTTCTTCAGTCTCTGCTCCATTATTGTCCCTGTATGATTTTAGACAGGAATCATTCTGGGTTAAAATATTTGAAGGTGGGTTGGTGACTCCATCCCTCTACTGGGGATCCTGTCTATCTACAGGAGGTGATCTCTTTAGGTTCCATCTCCCCAGTGTTGAGCATTTTGGCTAAGGTCATCTACATTGTGTCCAGGGAGCCTCTCGCTTAACAGGTATTTGGGACTTTCTAGAGATTTCCACCTGCTCTCCAGCCCCAGCAGCTGCATATTTCCATTCATTCCCATAGCCATCTGCATTTCTCTCCTGGCTCCCCCTATACAGGATCCTGCCTACCTTTTCGCCTCCCTCTCCTCTCTCCTACCCAGTCCCCCTCTCCCTCTGCCACCTATGATTTTCCCTCCCTTTTAGTGGGACTGAGTCATCCTCACGTGAGGATTCCTTTGGTTAAACTTCTTATGGTCTGTGGGTTGTATCCTGGGTATCCTGCACCTTTGGCTAACTTCCACTTTCCAGTGAAATATACCGTGCATGTCCTTTTGGGTCTGTGTTATTTCACTCAGGATATTTTCTAGTTCTGTCCATCTGTCTCCAAAATTCATGGTGTCCTTGCTTGAATTAACTGAGTAATATTTCATTATGTAGAGGAACTACATAGGAACTTCATTATGTATAGGAGCTATAGGAACTTCTGCCGCAGCTTTGGTTAAGGGACATCTGGGTTGTTTCCAGCTTCTGGCTATTAAAAATAAGGCAGCTATGAACATAGTGGAGGATGTGTCCTAGTTGTATGGTAGAACATCTTTTGGGTCTATGCCCAGGAGTTGTATAACTAAGTATTCAGGTAGAACTACTTACAGATTTCTGAGGAACCAACAGATTGATTTCTATAGTGGATGTGAAAACTGGAATATGCAAAACATAATCCACACTTCAAATGAGGTACAAGAAGAACGGAGGAGTGGCCCCTAGTTCTGGAAAGACCCAGTGTGGCAGTATAAGACAAAACCAGAACAGAGAAGTGGGAAGGGATGGGTGGGAAAACAGATGGAGGGAAGGGGGCTTATGAGACTTATGGGGAGTGGGGAACCAGAAAAGAGGAGATCATTTGAAATGTAAATAAAAAAATATATCAAATAAAATTAAAAAAAAATCCCACCAACTATGAAGAAATGATCCTCTTTCTCCACATTCTCACCACCCTACTGTGTGCTGTCACTTGAGTTTTGATTGGTTTAAGTTAGAATCTCAAGGTCATTTTGATTTGCCTTTTTCTGATGACTGTGGATGTTGGACATTTTTTTTTAAGTTCTTCCTGGCCATTGAGATTTCTCTGTTGAGACTTCTCTGTTTAGCTCTGTGTCCCAGTTTTAAATGGTGTTATTTTGTTTTTTGGAGACTAACTTCTTGTGTTCTTTATATATTTTGAATTTTAGCCCTCTATTACCTATGGACTCTTGATCATTGATAAGACTGCATTTATGGAATTAGAGGTCAAATTTAATGCTTCCATGAGTAAAGGAACAAGAGCCAGTGTTTGTTTTCAGTAGAGCTTAAAATCTTGGCTCTTACTGTGGTAGAAACCCAAAACTCCTTATTTTGAGAAACATAGTTTACAAAAGAATATTTTGTACTATTTTAATTTCTGAAGATATGTGTCTCAGTCCTTTTTTCATAATATTGGTATTTATTCATACTGTTGATTAATATTATTCATCAATTTAAAATATCATAGAAAATTTAAGAATGACTCAGAAAGAACTGGATTTTGGTAATATTTGAAGTATTATATATAATGTGTCCATGAGTCAGAAAACTACAGAAAGGTTTCCTGTTGCCATCCCAGTACATCTGTATCCTGGGACTAGATATGGAAGATTTGTCTATTTACATTCTGGGCCATCGGGGATGTTTGAGAAAAATACCTCACCACTATATAACTATATAATTTTTGAAAAGAAATAATATATTTTGAATGGGTTTTTATTGTAATTGGTTCATCTTCGTGAGTAATTTTGTCCACAACTTTGTGAGTGTCATCATTAGAAACATGAGATATCATGAAAAAATAGGAATAAATAACACACAAGCATAAATATATCAATGGGGTACGATACAACTGTTGACTAACCAAGTTGGAGATAATTTCTCCTGTCTTTGGATGCATTTTTTATACAGCATAAGCACCAGCATAGAGAACAAGGAAAATAGCAGAATCTTGATTAGGAACAGTAGCAGATTTCCACTGTGATAAGAAAAATGGATTCATAATAGAGGTGTGTGTATTAAAGTGTTCATTGTAGAGGGGTGAATGTCTGATTGTGTCTTTATTACTCTGCTCTTTTAGTTATGAAGTTACCAATCTCAGTCTTTTATTTCATAAGATTAGAGAATGTCATTTCTCTTAACAGAATCTTCCATTCTCTTTTAAATTATAAAAAGAAGGGCATAATTAATCTCCTTGTGTAAGATACAATTCAGGAAGGTCTGTTTGCTGTTTTCCACATTTGTATCGGAAGGGTTCTGATTAGTATATAGGAACATTTTAGTAGGCTAAGGGTTCTTAGATTCATGATTGAAGACCATAGTGATCTATAATAAAATAAAATAAAATAAATAAAATATAAAATCTAATAGATTGGAAATGGATAAAACAAATAGAAGAAAAAGAGCTCAAGAGAAGGCATACACAAGCGACACCCATTCATTTTTACCATCAATAATCCCATAAAAAGGCTAAACTGGAAACAATGATATATATACAAAAGACCTGGGAGAGACTCGTGTAAGCCATAGGCAGGTGGCCTTAGACTTTATGAGGTCATATGTGTTTTTAATCATGTTTAATTAGAGGGCGTGTATGTCATCCTTTTTGACTCTTTCATTCTTTCAGCTTTCTCTTCTTCAGGGCTCCATGAGTCCAGAGGGGAGAGATTTGATAGACACATCCACTTAGAAGAATGCATTCCAAGTTCTCTCACTGTCTTCATAATGTGTAGCTATGAATCACAGGATTTGGGCTAATTTGCTTCAGGAGAAAACTTTTCTGATGATGACTGACGAAGGCACTGATCTCTGAATATAGTATAATGTTACTAGCAATCTGATTGTAGCTACAGGTATTATATTTTATATTTTATTTTACAACAATAGAGTTCAGATTTCCCATTGATTATCTAGTCTTTGGTTCTTTGTCAGTCAAGTAATGTTGTGTATGGATTCCACATTGCAGCTTTTGTTTTTGGTTGGTTATTCTCACCATTTTTTGGTACCATTACACTTGGAAATCTTAGTCTACCAGCCTGCCGGGCTCGAGGCCCATGTCCTGCCCAGGGAGCTGCAGAAGGAGAGAAGCCCCGCAGACATACTTGCTGCCTGCCAGGACAGAAAACGATCACTAGGTATTGTATCACCCTGAGCTTTAGATCTCTGGTGGTGCAAACTGAACTCATAGGCAGGTTTGTCTGCCAGCCCGCTGGGCTCCAGGGGGACCCATGTCATGCCCAGGAAGCTGCTGAAGGAGAGAAGCCCCGCGGCCATATTTGCTGCCTGCCAGGAATGAAAAGGGTCACTAGGTTCTGTATCACCCTGAGCTTTAGATTTCTGGTGGTGCAAACTGCCAGTGGTCTGCCTGCACTCAGGAACTGAGCACATAGGCTGGTTTGTCTGCCAGCCCACTGGGCTCGAGGCCCATGTCCCGCCCAGGGAGCTGTAGAGGGAGTGAAGCCCTGCAGCTATACTCACTGCCTGCCAGGACAGAAAACAATCACTAGGTACTGTATCACCCTGAGCTTTAGATTTCTGGTGGTGCAAATCACCAGGAGTCTGCCTGCACTCAGGGACTGAGCACATAGGTGGTTCATCTGCAAGCCAGTCCATCGCAGGACCTGTGTCCTATGTGAGAATCAACAGAGGGAGTGACTCCCACCAAAACATCTTTGCTCCATAATATAGCAGATAGAGAACACCTGGTTGACCTTGACAACCTAAGTATAACATTGCTCGAGGCAAGGATGAGAAGGGCTCCAAAGGCACAAAAGAGGAAGCCAGCATATCAATAATCTGTGCCAGAAGAAACCCAGTCATCCAGTGGTGCAGAGATAACCTTATAGATCCACAGTAGGTTGAAGCACCAGCCAGTGAAAATAAGACCATCTAACACCTGGGAGAACTAGATGGCAAAAGGCAAAAGTAGGAACGTTACTAACAGAAACCAAAGCATTATGGTAGCATCTGAACCCAATTCTCCAACATTAGCAAGTCCTGGATACCCCAACACACCAGAAAAACAAGATTTGGATTTAAAATCACTGGTCATGAAGCTGGTACAGGAACACATGAAGGACATACTTAAAGAAATTCAGGAGAAAATGGATCAAAAATTAGAAGCCCTTACAAGGGAAACACAAAAATCATTGAAAGAAATTCAAGAGAATACAAAAGCCAATAAGGAGGAAATGCAAAAATCACTTAAAGAAATACAGGAGAACTTTGATCAACAGGCAGAAGTCATGAAAGAGGAAACACAAAAATCTCTTAAAGAATTAGAGGAAAACACAAACAAGCAAATGACAGAACTGAGCAAAAACCTCCAAAATCTAAAAACAGAAGGAGAAACAACTAAGAAAGCACAAAGGGAGACAACTTTGGAGATAGAAAACCTTGGGAAGAAATCAGGGACCATAGATGCAAATATCAACAACAGAATACAAGAGATAGAAGAAAGAATCTCAGATGCCGAAGATACCATAGATACCATGGACTCAACAGTTAAAAAAAATGCAAAATGCAAAAACCTTGTAACCCAAAATATCCAGGAAATCCAGGACACAATGAGAAAGTCAAATCTAAGGATTATAGGCATTGATGAGAGTGAAGATTTACAACTTAAAGGGCCAGCAAATATCTTCAACAAAATTATGGAAGAAAACTTCCCTAACCTAAAGAGAGAGATGCCCATGAATGTACAAGAAGCCTACAGAACTCCAACCAGACTGGACCAGAACAGAAATACCTCCTGTCACATAATAATCAAAACCCCAAATGTACTAAACAAAGAAAGAATACTTAGGGCAGTAAGAGAAAAAGGGTAAGTAACATATAAAAGAAGACCTATCAGAATTACACCAGATTTTTCACCAGAGACCATGAAAGCTATAAGATCCTGGGCGGAGCTCATGCAGACTCTAAGAGAACACAAATGCCAGCTAAGACTACTATACCCAGCGAAACTCTCAATTACTATAGATGGAGAAACCAAGATATTCCATGACAAAACCAAATTTACACAATACCTTTCTACAAACCCAGCCCTACAAAGGATAATAAGGGGTAAACACCATTACAACGAGGGAAACTATACCCTGGAAAGAGCAGGATATTAAGCTTCTTTCCTCAAACCCAAAGAAGATAACCAGACAAGTATAAAATTAAAATCAAAAATGATAGGAAGCAATAACTACTACTCCTTGATATCTCTTAACATCAATGGACTTAATTCCCCAATAAAAAGACATAGACTAACAGACTGGTTACATAAATAGGACCCTATTTTGCTGCATACAGGAAACATACCTCAGTGTCAAAGACAAAAACTACCTCAGAGTAAAAGGCTGGAAGACAATTCTACAAGCAAATGGTCCCAGGAAACAAGCCGGAGTTGCCACTCTAATTTCAGATAAAATTGACTATCAACCTAATGTCATCAAAGGAGACATGGAAGGTCACTACTTGCTGGTCAAAGGAAAAATCCAACAAGAAGAACTCTCAATCCTGAACATCTATTTCTCAAATACAAGGGCGGCCTCATTCATAAAAGAAACTCTACTAAAGCTCAAAGTACACATTGCACCTAATGCAATAGTTGTGGGTGACTTCAACAGTCCACTCTCACCAATGGACCAATCAGGAAAACAGAAATTAACAGGGAGACAGTGAAACTAATTGAAGCTTTGAACCAATTGGAGTTAACAGATATATATAGAACTTTTCATCCCAAAGCAAAAGAATATACCTTTTTCTCAGCACCTCATGGTACCTTCTCCAAAATCGATCATATAGTTGGTCACAAGACAGACCTCAACAAATATAAGAAGATCGAAATAATCCCATGCCTCCTATCAGATCACTATGTAGTAAAAATGGTCTTTAATAACAATAAAAACAACAGAAAGTCCACATACACATGGAAACTGAACAATACTCTACTCAATGATACCTTGGTCAAGGAAGAAATAAAGAAAGAAATCAAAGATTTCTTAGAATTTAATGAAAATGAAGGCACAACATATACAAATCTATGGGACACAATGAAAGCAGTGCTAAGAGAAAAACTCATAGCTTAGAGTGCCTCCAAAAAGAAATTCGAGAGAGCATACACTAGAAGATTAATAGAACAACTGAAAGCCCTGGAACAAGAAGAAGCTAATACACCCAGGAGGAGAAGAAGACAGGAAATCATCAAACTCAGGGCTGAAATCAAACAAGTAGAAACCAAGAGAACCATACAAAGATTCAACAAAACCAAAAGCTGGTTCTTTGAAAAAATCAACAAGATAGATAAACCCTTTGCCAGACTAACCAAAGGGCACAGAGAAAGCATCCAAATTAACAAAATTAGAAATGAAAATGGAGATATTACAACAGAAACCAAGGAAATTCAGAAAATCATCAGATCCTACTACAAAAACCTATACTCAACACAACTGGAGTATCTGGAGGAAATGGACATTTTCGTAGACAGATACCAATTACCAAAATTAAACCAGGATCAAATAGACCATCTAAACAGACCCATAACCCCTAAAGAAATAGAAGGGGTCATAGATAGGCTTCCGACCAAAAAAAGCACAGGGCCAGATGGCTTCAGTGCAGAATTTTTTCAGACCTTCATAGAAGACCTAACACCAATATTCTTCAAACTATTCCACAAAATAGAAAACAGAAGGAACTCTACCCAACTCGTTCTATGAAGCCACAATTACGCTGATACCAAAACCACACAAAGATCCAACTAAGAAAGAGAATTTCAGGCCAATTTCCCTTATGAATATTGATGCAAAAATACTAAATAAAATTCTTGCCCAATAAATCCAAGAACACATCAAAACGATCATCCACCATGATCAAGTAGGCTTCATCCCAGTGATGCAGGGATGGTTCAATATAAGTAAATCCATAAATGCTATCCACTACATAAACTCAAAGAAAAATATACATGATCATTTCATTAGATGCTGAAAGAGCATTTGACAAAATTCAGCATCCTTTCATGCTAAAAGTCTTGGAAAGGACAAGAATTAAAGGCCCATATTTAAACTTAGTAAAAGCAATATACAGCAAACTGGTAGCCAACATCAAACTAAATGAAGAGAAACTTGAAGCAATCCCACTAAAATCAGGGACTAGACAAGGCTGCCCCCTCACTCCATATCTTTTCAATATAGTTCTTAAAGTCCTAGCTAGAGCAATTAGACAACATAAGGAAGTAAAAGGGATACAAATTGGAAAGGAAGAAGTCAAACTATCACTATTTGCAGATGATATGATCGTATACTTAAGTGACCCTAAAAACTCTACTAGAGAACTCCTACAGTTGATAAACAACTTCAGCAAAGTTGCTGGCTACAAAATCAATGCAAGCAAATCAGCAGCCTTTATATATTCAAAAGATAAGCAGACTGAGAAAGAAATTAGGGAAATGACCCCCTTCACAATAGCTACAAACAGCATAAAGTATCTTGGGGTGACTCTAACCAAACAAGTGAAAGACCTATATGACAAGAACTTCAGATCTCTGAAGAAGGAAATCGAAGAAGATCTCAGACAATGGAAAAATCTTCCATGCTCGTGGATTGGCAGGATTAATATAGTTAAAATGGCCATCTTGCCAAAGGCAATCTACAGATTCAATGCTATCCCCATAAAAATCCCAACCCAGCTCTTCATAGAGCTAGAAAGAGCAATTCTCAAATTCATCTGTAATAACAAAAAACCCAGGATAGCTAAAACTATTCTCAACAGTAAAAGAAATTCAGGGGGATTCAGTTTCCCAGACTTTAAACTTTACTACAGAGCAATAGTGATAAAAACTGCATGGTATTGGTACAATATCAGGCAAGCAGATCAATGGAATAGGATTGAAGACCCAGAAATGAACCAACACACCTATGGTAACTTGGTCTTCGACAAAGGAGCTGAAAGCATTCAGTGGAAAAAAGATAGTCTTTTCAACAAATGGTGCTGGTTCAATTGGAGGTCAGCATGCGAATCGATCCATTCTTATCTCTTTGTACCAAGCTCAACTCTAAATGGCTCAAGGATCTCCACATAAAACCTGACACACTGAAACTAATCGAAAAGAAACTGGGGAAAATCCTGTGGGACATGGGCACAGGGGAAAAGTTCCTGAATAGAACACCAATAGCTTATGATCTAAGATCAAGAATTGACAAATGGGACCTCATAAAACTACAAAGTTTCTGTAAGGCAAAGGACACCGTCAAAAGGACAAAACATCAATGAAAGGATCTTCACCAATCCTAAATCTGACAGAGGGCTAATATCTAATATATACAAAGAAGTCAAGAAAGTAGAACCCAGAGAACCAAATAGCCCCATTAAAAAGTGGGTATATATAAAGAACTCAAGAAGTTAGACTCCAGAAAACCAAACAACCCTATTAAAAAATGGGGTACAGAGTTAAACAAAGAATTCTCACCTGAAGAACTTCGGATGGCGGAGAAGCATATTAAAAAATGCTCAACTTCATTAGTCATTAGGGAAATGCAAATCAAAACAACCCTGAGATTTCATCTTACACCAGTCAGAATGGCTAAGATAAAAAATTCAGGAGACAGCAGGTGTTGGAGAGGGTGTGGAGAAAGAGGAACACTCTTCCACTGCTGGTGGGGTTGCAAATTGGTACAACCACTCTGGAAATCAGTCTGGCAGTTCCTCAGAAAACTGGGCACCTCACTTCCAGAAGATCCTGCTATACCACTCCTGGGCATATACCCAGAGGATTCCCCACCATGTAATAAGGATACATGCTCTACTATGTTCATAGCAGCCCTATTTATAATTGCCAGATGCTGGAAAGAACCCAGGTATCCCTCAACAGAAGAGTGGTTGCAAAAAATGTGGTATATCTACACAATGGAGTACTATTCAGCCATTAGAAACAATGAATTCATGAAATTCTTAGACAAATGGATGGAGCTAGAGAACATCATTCTAAGTGACGTAACCCAGACTCAAAAGGTGAATCATGGTATGTACTCACTAATAAGTGGATATTAACCTAGAAAACTGGAATACCCAAAACATAATCCACACATCAAATGAGGTACAAGAAGAAAGGAGGAGTGGCCCCTGGTTCTGGAAAGACTCAGTGAAGCAGTATTCGGCAAAACCAGAAAGGGGAAGTGGGAAGGGGTGGGTGGGAGGACAGGGGAAGAGAAGGGGGCTTACGGGACTTTTGGGGAGTGGGGGGCTAGAAAAGGGGAAATCATTTGAAATGTAAATAAAAAATTATATAGAATAAAAAAAAGTGGGGTACGGAGCTAAACAAAGAATTTTCACATGAAGTACTTCGGAGAGCTTAGAAACACCTTAAGAAATGTTCAACATCATTAATCATTAGGGAAATGCAAATCAAAATAACCCTGAAATTTCACCTCACACCAGTCAGAATGGCTAAGGACAAAAAATCAGTAGACAGCAGGTGTTGGCGAGGATGTGGAGAAAGAGGAACACTCCTCCACTGCTGGTGGGATTGCAAGATGATGCAACCACTTTGGAAATCAGTCTGGCGGTTCCTCAGAAAACTGGGCATGACACTTCCTGAGGACCCTGCTATACCACTCCTGGGCATATATCCAGAAGATTCTTCAGCTTACAATAAGGATACATGCTCCACTATGTTCATAGCAGCCCTATTTGTAGTAGCCAGAAGCTGGAAAGAATCTAGGTGTCCTTCAACAGAGGAATGTATAAAAAAAATGTGGTATATTTACACATTGGAGTACTATTCAGCCATTAGAAACAATGAATTCATGAAATTCTTAGACAAATGGATGGAGCTGGAGAACATCATACTAAGTGAGGTAACCCAGTCTCAAAAGATCAGTCATGGTATGCACTTATTGATAAGTGGATATTAGCCTAGAAACTTTGAATACCCAGGACATAATCCACAAGTTAAATGATGTCCAAAAAGAATAGAGGAGTGGCCCCTGGTTCTGGAAAGACTCAGTGCAAGAGTATAGGGGAATTCCAGAACAGGGAAGTAGGAAGGGGTGGATGAAAGAACAGGGGGACAGAAGAGGGCTTTTGGGACTTGCGGGGAATGGGGACCAAGAAAAGGGGAAATCATTTGAAATGTAAATAAAAAATATATCAATAAAAATGAAAAAAAAAAACTTGGAAATCTTGAACGAACAACAGGATTATAGATAAAACAGGTTTAGGTGGGTTTGTGTTTGTATTTTGCTGGATTCCAGAGTTCCTTCCTGTACCAAAGACCCTAGATGTAGGAATAAGTCTCTGTGTAAATACCAGCATAACTTCTCTATGTTTAATGAGTTGTATAGATGTTGTCTTTAGCAAAGAGGTCTTGCTGTAAGTTAGTGGAGAGCAATAAATAGTCTGTGCAACAATGTTTGGGAAATAGATGAATTTTGATCTAGCATCATGGCTACTCTTATAATACCTTCTGGGTTGGTGTGATGCATCTGCAATGCAGACATGCCACACTCATCCAGTCCCTCTAGTTGGAAGATACACATGTCATTAGTTCACACCATTAATCCCAAACTTGAAGTTAAAGTTTGTTTGTAGAATGAAACAACCATACTTGAAAAGAGTCAGAGATAGTATGTGCAGAACTCTTACAAGGATAGGAGTAATAGGGTACTTAAGAGAGCAACACATACACACACACACACACACACACACACACACACAGAGAGAGAGAGAGAGAGAGAGAGAGAGAGAGAGAGAGAATGTAATGAAATTTTTTCTTTTCCTTTTCTTTTTCTATATCTTTTATTTTTTTTTTTTATAAAAGACTAATGGCTGATTGATTAGATCCCAGGAGATTTTACAGAGATATTTTGCAGGTGAAGAGGAAATGAGCCAGAGAATGAAAGAGGGTTAGAAGATAAGAAAAAAAAATTGCTAGAATTAATTTGAGGCCAAGCAGAGCAGCTCATTGAGAAGCCAAGAAAAGACAGATTGAAACAATCAGCTTGGAGAAGAGTTTGAGTCAGAACAGAATCAGTGAACCAGAGTTCAGAAAAACAAAGCAAAACAACACAAACAAACAAAATCTATAAAAGGTGATGTTATTCAGCAGTAAGCCTCCAAGGTGAAAATTACACCTGGGGAATAAGAGTTACTTTTACTTGGGGGTTTCCATGGAACACCTTTGGCCAACATTATCAATTAGATGAAATTCTATCCCAGTACTCAAAGCTGCATTTGCTGACAAAATTGGTCAGTTGTGTCTTTATGTCTTTACTGTTTGGAGATTTCACTTAGAAATCTTTATAACACATTTATAACACATATATATTTTAGAAAACTTCTACTGTATTAACTTTACATACTGAAGTTGGATCTTTCTTTCTTTTCTTTAAGTTTTATTTTTTATTATATTCAACACAGTATACATTTTTATACCAAATGTCAAAATAATAGACATGTTATTAAATTCAAATAAAAAGATAAAGTCTTTTTGTTGGTTTTGTTTTTAGTAGAGCTTAAAATTTTGGCTCTTATTATTGTAGACCCAAAATAAGAACAATATTTAGATATTGGAGTTTATTGTAATAAGTCTGTACTTCAATGTCCCTTACATCCCCAAAGAATTTTACCTCCATAGTGGCTAAGTTAAGAGTTCTGCTGCACCAAGGAATGAATTATAGACACAATTATTTGGATACAGATTTCCTCCTATAGTCATAGCTTTTTGACTTGAGTGATTGTCATCATTTTCAGCTCAAAGGGAAAACGTTCCATTCATTTAAGAAATGATATGTGTATTAAGATGGTCTATCCATGAAGTCACTTATCACCTGTTTCAATGAACAATGTTTCTGCTTGGAGAGTGGCACAGACATTAGTTGAAGATCAGATTCTGATTCGTTGGCTGTGATAATTTTGAAAAGCATTCATCTCAGAAAAAGAGTAACTTATAAGGTCTTTAAAATTGATACAATAATTATAAATAGCAAGCAAAACATTCAATCCAACTCCTTGTTGTTCTCTTACAAGCCACCTCCCAAATTAATTGTCTACATTTCTTTTGGCTGCATAAGTAATTTTGAAATATGTAAGCTGTTCTGTAAACCATAGTATAAAGTAAAACCATCAAATAAACAATCCTACTAATTGAGAGGCTGAGATAGGAGAAGCATGATTTCAAGACCATTCTGTGGTACACAGAAAGACATTGTCACATACAAGCAAGCAGAAAGTGTATATGGATTGTACAATATTGGACATATTTCTCCAATCACCAAATTAGTGACACCACTGGGTGACAGCCAACAAATTTCAATCGATTGAGATATGTTGGTAATATTAATTTTCATATTAGAAGTTAAGGAAAAGTGATTCTTACTTCCTGTTATTTTTGTTGATAAAGGTGGAATTATGTTTGTGTGGGTTTGTTGAAAGTTTGCTTTATTGCTTTTTTGAGGATGTAGTTTAGCTCCTTATGTTTGTGTTTTCTAGCTATTATCCTACGCACGACTGGATTTGTGGAAAGATACAGTGTAAATTTGGATTTGTTATGGAGTATCTTGTTTTTTTCTTTTATGGTAATTGAGGGTTTTGTTGGGTATAGTAGCCTGGTCTTGCATATATGTTCTATTAGGTTCTGTTTGACATCTGCCCAGAATCTTCTAGCTTTCATCGTTTCTGGTGACAACCCTGGTGTAATTCTAATATGCCTGCCTTTATATGTTACTTGATCTTTTTCCCTTACTGCTTTTAATATTCTCAATTTGTTTAGTACATTCAGTGTCTTGACTATTATGTGACAGGAGGAATGTTCTTTCTGCTGCAGTCTATTTAGAATTCCGTAGGTTTCTTATATATTCGTGGGTATCCATTTAGTTCATGGAAGTTTTCTTCAATAATTTTGTTGAAGATATTTACTGACCCTTTAAGTTGGGAATCTTTATTCTCTTCTATACCTATTATCCTCAGGTTTGGTCTTCTCATTGTGTCCTGGATTTTCTATATCTTTTGGGTTAAGAGCTTTTTGCTTTTTGTGTTTTCTTTGACTGTTGTTTCAATGTATTCTATAGTATCTTCTGTACCTGAGATTCTTTCTTCTATCTCTTATATTCTGTTGATGATGCTTACATCTATGACTCCTGATCCATTTCCTAGGTTTTTTACCTCCAAGGTTGTCTCCCTTTGTGATTTCTTTATTGTTTCTTCTTCTATTTTTAGATTCTGTATGGTTTTGTACATTTTCATCACCTGTTTGATTGTGTATTCATGTAACTCTTTAAGGTATTTTTGTGCTTCCTCTTTAAGGGCTTCTAGCTATTTACCTGTGTTTTCCTGTATTTCTTTAAGGGAGTTATTTATGTTCTACTTAAAGTCCACTATCATCATTGTGAGAAGTGATTTTAGATCTGAATCTTGCTTTTCTGGTGTAATGGTGCATCCAGGACTTGCTATGTTGGTAGAATTGGGTTCTGATAATGTCAAGTAACCTTGGTTTCTGTTGCTCATGTTCTTTGTTTTTTATTTTTTTTTTATTCGATATATTTTTTATTTACATTTCAAATGATTTCCCCTTTTCTAGCCCCCCATTCCCCAAAAGTCCTATAAGCCCCCTTCTATCCCCCTGTCCTCCCACCCACCCCTTCCCACTTCCCCGTTCTGGTTTTGCCCTATACTGCTTCACTGAGTCTTTCCAGAACAAGGGGCCACTCCTCCTTTCTTCTTGTACCTCATTTGATGTATGGATTATGTTTGAGGTATTCCAGTTTTCTAGGTTAATATCCACTTATTAGTGAGTGCATACCATGAGTCACATTTTGAGTCTGGGTTACCTCACTTAGTATGATGTTTTCTAGCTCCATCCATTTGCCTAAGAATTTCATGAATTCATTGTTTCTAATGGCTGAATAGTACTCCATTGTGTAGATATACCACATTTTTTGCATCCACTCTTCTGTTGAGGGATACCTGGGTTCTTTCCAGCATCTGGCAATTATAAATAGGGCTGCTATGAACATAGTAGAGCATGTATCCTTATTATATGGTGGGGAATCCTCTGGGTATATGCCCAGGAGTGGTATAGCAGGATCTTCTGGAAGTGAGGTGCCCAGTTTTCTGAGGAACCACCAGACTGATTTCCAGAGTGGTTGTACCAATTTGCAACCCCACCAGCAGTGGAGGAGTGTTCCTTTTTCTCCATACCCTCTCCAACACCTGCTGTCTTCTGAATTTTATTCTTAGCCATTCTGACTGGTGTAAGATAAAATCTCAGGGTTGTTTTGATTTGCATTTCCCTAATGACTAATGAAGTTGAGCATTTTTTAAGATGCTTCTCCGCCATCCGAAGTTCTTCAGGTGAGAATTCTTTGTTTAACTCTGTACCCCATTTTTTAATAGAGTTGTTTGGTTTTCTGGAGTCTAACTTCTTGAGTTCTTTATATATATTGGATATTAGCCCTCTATCTGATGTAGGATTGGTGAAGATCTTTTCCCAATTTGTTGGTTGCTGATTTGTCCTTTTGATGGTGTCCTTTGCCGTACAGAAACTTTGTAATTTTATGAGGTCCCATTTGTCAATTCTTGATCTTAGAGCATACGCTATTGGTGTTCTGTTCAGAAATTTTCTCCCTGTACCGATGTCCTCAAGGGTCTTCCCCAGTTTCTTTTCTATTAGCTTCAGAGTGTCTGGCTTTATGTGGAGGTCCTTGATCCATTTGGATTTGAGCTTAGTACAAGGAGACAAGGATGGATCAATTCGCATTCTTCTGCATGCTGACCTCCAGTTGAACCAGCACCATTTGTTGAAAAGGCTATCTTTTTTCCATTGGATGTTTTTAGCCCCTTTGTCGAGGATCAAGTGGCCATAGGTGTGTGGGTTCATTTCTGGATCTTCAATCCTGTTCCATTGATCCGCCTGCCTGTCACTGTACCAATACCATGCAGTTTTTAACACTATTGCTCTGTAGTATTGCTTGAGGACAGGGATACTGATTCCCCCAGAATTTCTTTTGTTGCTGAGAATAGTTTTAGCTATCCTGGGTTTTTTTGTTATTCCAGATGAATTTGTTAATTGCTCTTTCTAACTCTGTTAAGAATTGAGTTGGGATTTTGATGGGTATTGCATTGAATCTGTATATTGCTTTTGGCAAAATGGCCATTTTAACTATATTGATTCTGCCGATCCATGAGCATGGGAGTTTTTCCCATTTTTTGAGGTCTTCTTCCATTTCCTTCTTCAGAGTCTTGAAGTTCTTGTCATAAAGGTCTTTTACTTGGAAAAATCCACCAAGAAGAACTTTCAATTCTGAACATCTATGCGCCAAATGCAAGGGCACCCTCATTCGTAAAAGAAACTTTACTAAAGCTCAAAGCACACATTGCACCTAACACAATAATTGTGGGGGACTTCAACACCCCACTTTCCTCAATGGACCGATCGGGAAAACAGAAACTAAACAGGGACACAGTAAAACTAATTGAAGCTTTGGACCAATTGGATTTGACTGATATTTATAGAACATTTCACCCTAAAGCAAAAGAATATACCTTTTTCTCAGCACCTCATGGTACCTCCTCCAAAATCGACCATATAATTGGACACAAGGCAGACCTCAACAAATATAAGATGATCGAACTAATCCCATGCCTCCTATCAGATCACTATGGTGTAAGAGTGATTTTCAATAGCAACAAAAACAACAGAAAGCCCACATACACATGGAGGCTGAATAATACTCTACTCAATGACACCTTGACCAAAGAAGAAATAAAGAAAGAAATCAGAGACTTTTTAGAATTTAATGAAAATCAAGGCACAGCATATCCAAATCTTTGGGACACAATGAAAGCAGTGCTAAGAGGTAAACTCATAGCCCTGAGTGCCTCCAAAAAGAAAATGAAGAGAGCATACACTAGCAGCTTAATGACACACCTGAAAGTCCTGGAACAAAAAGAAGCCAATTCATCCAGGAGGAGTAGAAGACAGGAAATCATCAAACTCAGGGCTGAAATCAATCAATTGGAAACAAAGCGAACCGTACAAAGAATTAACGAATCCAGGAGCTGGTTCTTTGAGAAAATCAACAAGATAGATAAACCCTTAGCCAGACTGACCAAAGGGCACAGAGAAAGTATCCAAATTAACAAACTTAGAAATGAAAAGGGAGATATAACAAGGGAAACTGAGGAAATCCAAAAAATCATCAGATCCTACTACCAGAGACTGTACTCAACACAACTGGAGAATCTGGAGGAAATGGACAATTTCCTTGACAGATACCAAATACCAAAATTAAATCAGGACCAAATAGATCATCTAAACAGTCCCATAATGCCTAAAGAAATAGAAGGAGTCATAGAAAGTCTTCCAACCAAAAAAAGCACAGGACCAGATGGTTTCAGTGCAGAATTCTATCAGACCTTCAAAGAAGACTTAACACCAATACTCTTCAAACTATTCCACAAAATAGAAACAGAAGGAACACTACCCAATCCCTTCTACGAATCCACAATTACGCTGATACCAAAACCACACAAAGATCCAACAAAGAAAGAGAACTTCAGACCAATTTCCCTTATGAACATCGATGCAAAAATACTCAATAAAATTATTGCCAACTGAATCCAAGAATACATCAAAACGATCATCCACCATGATCAAGTAGGCTTTATCTTGGGAATGCAGGGTTGGTTTAATATACGGAAATCCATCAATGCAATCCACTACATAAACAAACTCAAAGAAAAAAACTACATTGTCATTTCATTGGATGCTAAAAAAGCATTTGACAAAATTCAGCATCCTTTCATGCTTAAAGTCTTGGAGAGAACAGGAATTCAAGGCCCATACCTAAACATAGTAAAAGCAATATACAGCAAACCGGTAGCCAGCATCAAACTAAATGGAGAGAAACTTGAAGCAATCCCACTAAAATCAGGGACTAGACAGGGCTGCCCCCTCTCTCCTTATCTTTTCAATATTGTACTTGAGGTACTAGCTCGGGCAATTCGACAACATAAGGAGGTCAAAGGGATACAAATTGGAAAGGAAGAAGTCAAACTATCATTATTTGCAGATGACATGATAGTCTACCTAAGTGACCCAAAAAACTCCACTAGAGAACTCCTACAGCTGATAAAAAACTTCAGCAAAGTGGCAGGTTATAAAATCAACACAAGCAAATCAGTGGCCTTCCTATACTCAAAGGATAAGCAGGGTGAGAAAGAAATTAGGGAAATGACCCCCTTCACAATAGCCACAAACAGTATAAAGTATCTTGGGGTGACTCTTACCAAACATGTTGCTCATGTTCTTATGCTTGATTCTTGCCATCTGGTTATCTCTAGTGCTACCTGCTCTTGCTTTATCTCACTGGAGCCTGTCTTTCCTATGATCCTGGTTGTGTAAGAGCTCCTCAGAGTCAAGCTGTTGCTGTGATCCTGTGATTCTGTGATACTGTGATACTGAGGTCCTAGTTGTATCTGGCCTCCTAGGAGCCAACCTGCCTCTGGGACACTGAGATCCTAGTGTGACCAATCTCATGGGATCCTGGGTGAATTAGAGCACCTGGCAGTGAAGCTTCCTCAGGGTGTTTTGGGCTGAAGAGTTTGCTCCCAACGTTTGCTCAGGGTCCTGGCCCAGACAGACTAGAAGGAACCCATGCCACTGGTTAGGGCGCAGTTCCTGTGTCCCTGGGTCACACTGGTCCCAGGTAGTGTTGGGACAGATGTTGGATCCTCCTCACCTCTGATCTTATCTGGATCATTCATTACTATTCACTACTATAATAGTTTGGGAAGACTGGAGGTACCTATCATGTTCTAAAAATATAGATAATTTGAAGCACACTTGGAATGCTGTGCCATTGCCATATTAAGAACAGGTTCAGTAATTGATAATTGTGCAAATTTGAGGAAGATGGCTAAGATGATAATGGAAGTAGCAAACTGAAAGACAGGAATGAAGCAACTTAGGGTTCTCATTATTAATATGAAACCAGATTAGTCACTACAGTTGTGTTCGGTTGTATTTGTGTGCTTATTGTAGTCTTTACCTACTCCAATTCAGAGAATAGGCACAAGTGCTATTTGGAAATGTTTAGTTTGGGAATTTAGTTCTCGAATAACAGATAAAAATATATGTGGTTATTTAGAATGATTCGAAGTACCAATTGACATCATACCAAATATATAAAGTACTCAGGAAAATATGATGGTGATAAAAGAATAATGTTATCATAGGAGGACCATTGGAGAAATGTATAAATTAAGTGGCATGAGCTAAAAGATAATGAGATGGTGTGATATTGATGCTGATACTCAGGGTTGTAACTATAAATAAGACATAGGAATAATAGAACAAATGGAAGTTCAGTTTGGTTTTTTTTATTTAATCTTTATTTATTAAAGTGTACCTCTTCTATTTTTACTTGTTATAGGGTTTTGAAAACTGATTAATGTAGTAATTATTAGCTTAATACCTAAATTCTCATTGTGTTGTATGTTTATCTGTAATTCCTCTAAAGTACATATTTATATATACATAAATAGTTCAGTGTAACAATTTTCTCTGCTTTTACCAGGAGAGACTTCAATCTCAATTTGTACTCCTGAAGTTTTTCCTACAATGACACATACCTAGAAGTTTGCTCACATCAGTGCTATCACTGGAACATTAAGATGGCTTAAGTGCATGCCCAAATGTGTTCATTCTTTGGGCCCTAGAGATCTAGAGCTCAGCCAGACTTTCATCAATTTTTCATACTGTGCAAATAGAAGTGTCAATTTTCCTATGCATTATACATTGCAGGCATTATCAGCCCAGACTCATGAATATGCTCTCTGATAGCATTTCTTCTATTGACAGAGACATGGATATCTATTTACAGGCATCGTCCACATTGTTGTACATATTTGTCACATTCTCATCCTCAGCTCTGATGAATCTTGAAAGATTTATTTCAGATGGCCATCCCAAAGGAGGACTTCTCAGATCCAATATAAGTGTGCCCATCAGACTATAGCAGAAGACTCTTCAATTGTGTCATTAGTTTTGATATCTTAGTATTAACTACTCACACACTGTGCTGGTGAGTTTATGCACTCACATTCTTCAGAGTTTTCTCTGTACATGTATTCTTCTGAAAATCTATTTTAAGTTTTCAGAAATATCAGTTACTTCCACTTCTTGATCATATATAAGATGGACCTTCAAACTGAAGGCCTCTGAAATACTACCTTTAAAATATGTTTTACATCAATTACATCTTCATTGTACAAAATATCCTCATGAATTATAGTAGTCTCTTACACTAGAAAGCACTTCTGTTTTATATAACTTAAAATTTTCACCTTGAATTATTCAAAGGATAGTAAATTTATATTTTGGAAAATAACTTCAGGATTAAGGAACAGATTTAAACAGTATTTTCTAACTTAGAAAAAATTCATTACATGTTTTTACATCATAAATCTGGATTGCAGAGACACTTAGTGTATGTCCCAGAGAATGCAAACTGAGATTATATCATTCACATTTTACCTTGGAGAATTTCATGTGTCTGCAGTTTTGGGGGGATAAAATATAACATGAGATTTCTTTAATACTATATTATAAAATAACAAGTTGAGCTACCCCAAATACTCAACAGTGTTTTTAATAGTAATAACTCACTGCTATTTTCCATTCTAAATCTATTTTGTGAACTTTATATCTTTCTATATTATTCATTTAAAATTATTGCTACCTATACTTTTTGTGCCTGGAGATTTTCTTACTCTGTATTACATGTTTTCATCTTCATCTTTTATCTGCACACTTTGTATGTTATATAAATACAAATTTAGCCTTTCAGAAATTTTATACCACTTGAATTTGTGAATATTATGTTTGGTGTGTTACATATAATTATTGCTATACCTTATCTATGTGCTGATTTGCTCCCTTAATGAGTCATACTCCATTCTACATGAAAGTGTTCAGATATCCTCAATCAATTATCAATGCGACTATTAATACTTTTACTTATTGATATCTTCAGAATGAACAGATCTGGAACAATGATTACTTATATGAATCTAGGCCTTAAAGAGCACATCCTGACAATATATATATATAGAGAGAGAATGATAATAGGTCTCAGCTATACTTTTATATTAAAATGTTAATATAAAATTAGAATATAGAATATGCAAGGCTTACAATCAGTAACCAGTTTAATCTAAGATAACCAGAAAAATAATCATAGTAGTAATGCATGAGAAGATAAACTAATAAAATTATTATTTGTAGTCAATTTAAACCTACCATCTAATAATACATCTGATAATACATGACTGTAATAATATTAAGTACCTGATGTTCAGTATATCTTCAAAATCAGCACATTGTTAGTACAAACGTATTTAATGATTCAACTGAATTAAACTTCTTGAGGCCAGTTTCTAACCATGTAAGATGCTTCACACAGAAAATTTAGAACAATCTGTGTAGTAGGCTATTCTGAACCAGGGTACATGAATCTGTCCATAAACCTGGACAGAATTATGTACACTGGAAAATTCATCTATAAGATCTTTGCTTCAAGCATGCCTTATATTGTTTACATTCATTTTGTTTCAAGTTCTTGTAGTTGCATGAGAATAATGTAAGTTCATTCATAATATAAGCTATCTGTCCATAGTTAAAAATTAAAGCAGATGATGACATCATGACATGTAAGGCACTTAAACATTTTGCTGCACATTAAAACTTCTTATAGTTCAATATACACCCATTTTTTGCTATCAGCCCTACATCTCTATGTAAAAATCATCTGTTTTTTTTATTTCTGCATGTGATAAATGTTGAAAATTTGGTAAACAGAAATTCAATTAGGTACAATGTCACAATTAATTTTTAATGGAGAAAAGTTGTGTACAATTGTAAAATGCTTTTAAAGATGCTCATTTTTCAATATCTGAAGTCCATTTAAAGTGAATCTAAGAGAAACTTCTGTTAACTGAAGATGAGATGAGTGCTATACTTTGAGGGCTAGACATGCTTGATTTAGTCATGCAATTTGTATGCAGAATATTAAAAATTAGTTTTTAAAGATTATTTTGAAAATTTGTTTATACTCCTAATTGTGTTAACTATGTATTTTCTTGCAAATTAAGTCTGTCCTGAGCCATGTGGCAAATTATATACATACATACAAACATATAGATATACACACATAAATACATAGCACAAATAAGCAGACAGACCTCTGATGATCCATAAAAATGTTGAAGTTCTATAGAATTGAAGATGTATCTGCTGTTTGCTGAGGTGACTCAGCAATTAAAGAGCAGTTAGTGCCGTTACACATAGGCACTGACAATATCCTGTAAAACCAGCTCCAGAGAATCAGACATCTTTTACTCTTCTCCTCCAACCCATGTTCAGATGTGCATATACATCAACAATACACACATACACACACACACACAAACATACCACCACCACCACCACCACCACATAAAACACACTTGAAAGTAAAATAAATCTTCAGTTAAGAGAAATGAAGGCACTTCTTCAGAATATGAACAACATCGGTGATCATAAAACAAATGTTGAGAACTTTAGGTAACAAAATTACCAGATATGAAGGATCAAGTCAGCCTGATCAAGTCAGAATGAGTTTTCTCTCATTCATAAAATTTCTATGTAATTGTTTTAGGAACACTGGCCATAATATCATATTAATTCTTACTTTTAAAGTGTTTTTTCTTAATTTTGTTGGAAATACAGTATCTTTAGTACCTAAATATTTGACCTGAATATATGTATTATTGTATTGTGTTAACTTTTTAATTTGCTTAACATGCATCTTTATTACTTTTACAATATGGCAAGTAAAATTTAACTTACTGTAAAGAGAATTCTGCTCTGGATTTGTAAATAACATCTTTACATAAAATGCACAACGTATCGATTAAATTTTCTTTTATTTTCTCCTGATCGGGCCAGGAAATTGTGTAAGTAGCTCTTATCAGTATGATTTTAGTTGGGCATGGTGTTAATTTTTAGGCCATTGCCTATTTAATAATTGTGATAATTGTATACATAGTTATTTAAGTCAGCTCCCTCCAGTGATTGCTAAATTTCAGAGTGAAAATTCTGCTGTAAAGTGCTGATAGGAAATATCAACTCAGAGTAGAGTCTCCAGTGTTCAGGAGTCAGCACTCTAATGCTCAGACAAATAGGTGGCCCAGCAAGTCTTTAAACAGATGACTACTGAGGTCTCCTTGGAAGAGCTTCCCTACTAACTTTTTCCAGGTGATATGGGCGGGGCTTATATGCATTTCTTGGTAAAGATGAGAGATTTGAACCTGAGCTAGAAAGTATTTGCTAGAGTATTTGATGAGTTTTCCAGTATGAAGTTACTGTGTGTTTTGTCCTGCTCAAACACTCCATAATAGGTAGTGAAGGGCAGACTCAGGTTATGTGCTAGACAATGAGGAGTTTGTGCCTATGCAGAGGGGCAGAAATCTGAGTGTCTCGAATATTCATAGGTTGTTTTGGAGACAGGAGACCTGGAGATCTGAAGACATCCTGAGATTTTGTATGCTACCCCATAACTGCTGCCTCTAAGCCATTTCTGTTGGGCTCCCTCCTTCTGCTTCCAGGATATGGTGTTTGGTGTTTAAATTTTCTACTTATTACAGAATGTAGCTATTATTACCTCTCTATTGTGTGTCTGCTGAACTCATTAGTAAACTTCATGAATACTGTCCATGGTATTTGAGTCCTTTCTAGAAAATCTATATTTATCTTTACATCCTTAGCTATTTTCAGTACATTTTCTCTACTATTGTCTTTTCACATTTTTATCAATTGACTTCGTTGAATTAAATTATACTTAAGGTAAGAGGAATCTACTTCCATCCGTCCATGTGTGGGCCTCACTTTCCTCAGCCCCCCGGCCCTGTTTGTTGAAGAGACTGTCTTTTATTCAAATGGGTATTAAATAACCATTGATGCCTTTCCAAAAATCAGGGGGTTATACTTGCATAAGTTTATTTCTGTACAGTATGTTCTATTCTAACAGTAAATATTTTTATGCCAGTTCCATTCAGTTCTTATTTAAACACCTGTTTAGTATAATTAGTCATTATTTTATATTTTAATTTCAGATATTTTCTTTCTGCTTTTCTTTATTCTTTTACTTACCTGAGGTCTTTTAGTTCTGTGAAGAATGTCACTGGAATTGTAATTTAGATTTTGATGCATCTTTTGGCCACATTGGGGTTGGGTAATATGTCTTTTCTTATGATTTTAATCATGAAAGTCCATGACCATGAAGTCTTTCTACTTTACAGTATCTTCCTCAGTTCACATCTGTGGTGTTTTAAAAGTTTTCCTTTTAAGCGTATATTCTAAAAATTTAGTTAAAATATATTCACACTATATCTATCAACAGTCTACTTCACCTGCAGCTCCTATGTTTCCTTATTCTCCCCCTCATATTCAACACTTCCTCTCTTTTCACAATCATTGTTACATATACATATAAATTGATAATCATAATACTAGTGGCTATGTCTATTTAATGTATTCTCTGTATGTCTGTTTTAGGTTTGATTGCTTAGTCTTGTATAGCCAAACAGGGGCCTCATCACCGGGAAGTCTAATCTTTCTCTCTCAGCAATCATTAAGTGCTTATAGCTTGTAAGTTAGACACAAATATGAATTTGTATTTTCTTTCTCAGATCTGGGTTTTACAGCTTCTCTTTGCCATCTATACTTCATACCCAACATTTAAAGAACTTTTTCTTTAAACTTTATCAGATATTTTCTGTATTCACATTTCAAATGTTAACCCCTTTACTTATTTCCCCTCTGAAAACCCCCTCAACTCCTCTCTTCCTGCTCACTAAACCAAGCACTCCTGCTTCCCTATCCTGGCATTCCCCTAATCCTGGGCAATAAGCCTTCAAAGGACCAAGGGCCTCTTCTCTCATTAATGTCTGAAAAGGCCATTCTCTGCTACATATGTAGCTGGATCCATGGGTCCCTCCATGTATATGTTGTGATTGGTGGTTTAATCCCTGAGAATTTTGGGGAAACTGGTTGGTTCATATTTTTTGCTCTTCCTATGGGTCTGTAAACACCTTCATCTCCTTGGGTCCTTTCTCCAGCTCCTTCACTGGGACCCTGTGCTTAGTCCAGTGGTTTGCTGAGAGCACCTACCTCTATATTTTTCAGGCACCAGCAGCACCTCTCAGGAGACAGATATATTAGATTCCTGTTTGCAAGTACTTGTTGGCATCTATAACAGTGTCTGGGATTGGTAACCATATATGGGAGGGATCCCCATGTAGTGCAGTCTCAGGATGGCCTTCCCTTCAGTCTCTGCTCCACAATTTGTCTCTGTGTCTCCTCCCATGGGTATTTTGTTCCCCCATTCTAAGAAGGACCAATGTATCCACATTTTGTTCTTCCTTCTTCTTGAGCTTCATGTGTTTTGTGAATTATTTCTTGTGTATTCCTAACTTCTGGACTAAAGAAAACGTAATTCCCACACTAAATTTGCTACCATGCAACATATAACATACAACATTCTACATCTCTGATCATATCACAATTAATTAATATTGTTGATTTATGAGTTTGGGCGGTTAAATTTACTGCTAATTTGATTCATCCTAAAATTTACTTTTATTTTTTAAATACATGTATATAAAATTTATATACATATATGAATTTATATGATACATATATATTTATACATATATGAGATGAAAAGTATACAATGCACATTTGTATGCAAACATAATGAAGCATACACAAAGACACACATGCATATATTAAATGAAATTTTCACACACTTCTTCAGATTTCCTTTAAGAACTTGAGCCCTTATTCCTGGATAAACATTGAGCAGAGTGATAGGCAGGTTTATACATAGGAACAAATTTCACCATAGAAGAGCAGCAGCTTGTCTTGTATAATAAGCAGATGTAACTTTCATTTTCTCTGTATTTTGTGAGTATAATATATCAAATAATAATTGACAGCATCACTTTTCTGTCTTTGCCAAGGTGTTGTAAAGTTCTTCACTTCCAAGTATATATACTTGTGCTGTGCCATAAATTTTGAACACATGGCCGGTTCTCAAAATTTTTAGGTGAATGTATTCTTCTGGAATATTCATTTATTCAAGAAAAGCATGGCTTCACTAGTATCACCCCTCAACATAGATATGATGTGTAGATGTACTTTACACAAAGAGTGACTGAAGGCAAAATTTCTTCCCAAGACCCCTGAATAATTCATGCCTGCAAAAGAATCTCCATTCAATGATTGTTAAAAGAGGAGAGAGAGACCAAACCGGAGGAATGAAAATAGGAAAAGGATCCAGACTTGAATATCACAGATGGACTCAAAAATTTAAAATGATATTTTAAATATAATTTGAATAAATGATTTATGAATTCCTAATAAGATCATTTGGTGATCATTGAAAGGAATTACTCATTTTTTATACTCTTTCACAAAAATAATAGACTTTAGTTCAAATATTTTAACTCAAAGATAAAGGGAGTAGCAGTAAGTAACATCTGTAGCATGACATTTTCATTTCTGAATCAGCAGTGTCTCTCCCATGAGCTAATATATATCTAAAATATACTCAGAACGTTTCATATGAATAAATATATGCAAAGTCATTTGTTTTGTTTTTATTGAAGAAAACCACTATAAAGCTTATAAATTATCACACAAAACTAGTCAGAATAAGTTTTAACTAATCGTTGAACTATTGTGAGCACTAGAATATAATATAGAATATAACAATGCACAACCAAATATTTTTTCTTTAAAAAGTAAAACTAGAATAAAATAAAATGGGGTCTTTAAGTCAATGTATGTAACACATTTTTGGCCAAATAGATGATGTAATGCATCTGAGGGTAATTCTAAAGACATAAAAATGAAAAAATCTTTAATGAATAATACCTTAATAATAACTTTAATACCTCCTGAACTGCAGAGATGTAGAATATCTATAGTGTCTGTATTATTGATTAACATTACTTCCAAGCCAAGATGCTGAAACTCCAATGTAGGCAGAGAATGTATGTCCCCAGATTCCAGTCCCAGGTCTATGGCATCAAATTAGAAAATAAATAAATAAATAAATAAATAAATAAATAAATAAATAAGAAACTTGGATTGTGTCTTTCTAAAGCATCCACATCAATATTCCTCCAGGAGAAATGGATTCCATGCATTGCCATTCATTTTTATATCAGACGTTTTCACTAAGAGTGGTTTCATCTAGAGTAAATGTAATTACACAAATATAATGATATGAAGAAAATTAATTGATTAATTATGTGGTTTATTGAGTGAAGATCAATTTCAAAATATCTGGACATTTCTTAATTAGTAAAATTTTGATTTTGGAAGAGAAAGCCAAACAGTAGAAATTAAATAAATGATCCTAGTATCTTAAAATAATTTATGAAATGTAGATATATGCCTTGGTCAGGGTTTCTATTCATGAACAAAATATTATGACCAAGCAGCAAGTTGGGGAGGAAAAGGTTTATTCAACTTATACTTCCAAATTGTTGTTCATCATCAAAGGAAGTCAGGACAGGAATTCACATAGAGTAGTAACTTAGAGGAAGGAGTGGATGCAGAAGTGGTGGAGGAATGCTGTTTACTGGCTTCCTTCCCCTGGCTTACTAAGCTTGCTTTCTTACAGAACCCAAGTCTGCTAGCCCAGCCATAGCACTACCTATAATGTGCTAGACCCTCTTGCCTTGATCACTAATTGAAAAAATGCCTTACACCTGGTTCTCATGAAGGCATAACCTCAAGAGACCCTCCTTTCTCTGTGATAACTCCAGCTGTGTCAAGTTGACCCACAAAACCAGTTAGTGCAATATATAATGATGTATCAATGCAATCAAATGATCTTGAGTATTTTATTTATACAATTACTTCACATCAAGTCCAAGTGATTAATATGAATACTTCTGGAGTCATTTTGGTTTTATATTACAGTAGGAATTATCAGGTTATAAATGAACTAAAATATGTGTAAATTTACTGTTTTGACAATTTTTGTTTTACTTCTGAGAGTAGCACCCTATAAAATTTTTAAAAGTGTGTTAACATTTAGTATGTGAGTAAATACAAATATATATTTGTTACTGTGGAAACATTTCCTGAGAAATTTTATGTTATAGGGTGGAAAGAATTAGTAATAGAAAAATACTGGATTGTATTTAGACATTTGATGCTTATATACAGATTCAATGTAATACCCATCAAAATCCCAACTCAATTCTTCATAGAGTTAGAAAGAGCAATTCTCAAATTCATCTGGAATAACAATAAACCCAGGATAGCAGAACTATTCTCAAGAACAAAAGAAATTCTGGGGGAATAAGTTTCTCTGACCTCAAGCAATACTACCAAGCAATAGAGTTAAAAACTGCATGGTATTGGTACAGTGACAGGCAGGCAGATCAATGGAACAGGATTGAAGATCCAAAAATGAACCCACACACCTATGGCCACTTGATCCTAGACAAAGGGGCTGAAAACATCCAATGGAAAAAAGATAGCCTTTTCAACAAATGGTGCTGGTTCAACTGGAGGTCAGCATGCAGAAGAATGCGAATTGATCCATCCTTGTCTCCTTTTACTAAGCTCAACTCCAAGTGGATCAAGGACCTCCACATAAAGCCAGACACTCTGAAGCTAATTTAAAAGAAACTGGGGGAGACCCTTGAGGACATCGGTACAGGGGGAAAGTTTCTGAACAGATCACCAATAGCGTATGCTCTAAGAATTGACAAATGGGAGCTCATAAAATTACAAATTTTCTGTAAAGCAAAGGACACCATCAAAAGGACAAATCGGCAGCCAACAAATTGGGGAAAGATCTTCACTAACCCTACATCAGATCGAGGGCTAATATCCAATATACAAAGAACTTGAGAAGGTAGACCCCAGAAAACAAAATAACCCTATTAAAAAATGGGGTACAGAGTTAAACAAAGAATTCTCACCTGAAGAACTTCGGATGGTGGAGAAACATCTTAAAAAATGCTCAACTTCATTATTCATCAAGGAAATGCAAATCAAAACAACCCTGAGATTTCACCTCACACCAGTCAGAATGGCTAAGATAAAAAACTCAGGAGACAGCAGGTGTTGGCAAGGATGTGGAGAAAGAGGAAACCTCCTCCACTGTTGGTGGGATTGTAAGATGGTACAACCACTCTGGAAATCATTCTGGCAGTTCCTCAGAAAACTGGGCACGTCACTTCCGAAAGATCCTGCTATACCACTCCTGGGCATATACCCAGAGGATTCCCCAGCATGTAATAAGGATATATGCTCCACTATGTTCATAGCAGCCCTATTTATAATAGCCAGAAGCTGGAAAGAACCCAGGTATCCCTCAACAGAAGAATGGATGCAAAAAATGTGGTATATGTACACAGTGGAGTACTATTCAGCCATTAGAAACAATGAATTATGAAATTCTTAGGCAAATGGATGGAGCTAGAGAACATCATACTAAAAGAGGTAACCCAGTCTCAAAGATCAATCACGGTTGGTATGCACTCACTAATAAGTAGATATTAGCCTGGAAAACTGGAATAACCAAAACATAATCCACACATCAAATGAGGTACAAAAAGAACAGAGGAGTGGCCCCTGGTTCTGGAAAGACTCAGTGTAGCAGTATAGGCAAAACTAGAACAGGGAAATGGGAAGGGGTGGGTGGGAGAACAGCAGAAGGGAAGGGGGCTTATGTGACTTTCGGGGATTGGGAGGTCCAGAAAAGGGGAAATCATTTGAAATGTAAATAAAAATATATCGAAAATAAAAAAAAGAAATTTGATGCTTTTGTGAGATTAAGGCAAAACTAGAACTTTGGCTATCAGTGACTACTTATATTCTCCAGTTATTTGTGGAGAGTTGGTTCTCAGACATGAGTTCTATGTACACATTTTGATATTTAATAGGGTAGTAACTGACTATAAATACATGTGGCAAGTGTAAAATTTCTAGTTAGGAACTAAAAGAGATAAAGACTATTCTGAAATAAGAAAATGACAGGAGCCGGGCAGTGGTGGCACACGCCTGAAATCCCAGCACTTGGGAGGCAGAGGCAGGCGGATTTCTGAGTTCGAGGCCAGCCTGGTCTACAGAGTGAGTTCCAGGACAGCCAAGGCTACACAGAGAAACCCTGTCAAAAAAAAAAATCCAAATCCAAATCCAAAAACAAAACCAAAAAAAAACAAAAAAAAAAAAAAAAAAGAAGAAGAAGAAGAAGGAAAATGACAGAATGCTACTGCTATATAAAAACAATAAACTTAAGACAAGTAGCTCTTTAATAGCCAGATTTGGGATTTCAGAATCATCACACTGAGCATGGATGATTATTATTAAAAATCAATCACTGAGTTCTTGAGGTAACTCTATTTTTAGATAGCTTAGATTATAAGAAAATGCATTGAATTTTATAGAGCGCTTTAGAGGAATATTAATCCAGCAACACGGGTGCTCTGATCACATCTAAAGATCTTCTGGGTCTCTGTGTTCCAGCTAGAATACTGATATGCACTAAGCACACATCTTTCATCTCTCTGGTTCAAATACTTTTCTACATGCATTTATTCCCAAACAAAGATATCTAATTGAGAGATGGACAAAGTGATGAATCATAGACATATTTATAAGAATGAGACAGAGATAGGATACACGCAACATTCAGGAGAAAAGCTATTAAAGCCTAGAGTGAGGAACAAGAATCAGTTTGGTAAATTGAGCTGTGTAGAATAGAGATTGGTGCTGTGAGCTGTGAGTCAGTGCAGTGAATAAAGTGCAGGGGAGTTGGTTTCATTCATATCTCATGCAGTTCAGTGCTGGTCAGCAGAGACAGTTGAATCTAGAGACTAAGAAAGAGCCAGAAGATTAGAACAAACTCCCCGAATTAGTTTTCAGCCAAGCAGAGCAATTCAGTGAGAAGCTGAGAAAATCCAGATTGAATCAGTGATCTTGAAGAGGTTATTTTTTAGTTGGATTTATTATTTATTTATATTTCAAAGGTTGTCCCCTTTCCAGATTCCACCCACAAAACCCCCATCCTATCTCCCTCCTTCTGCTTCTATGAGGGTGTGCCCCCACCAACCCACTCCTGACTCCCTACCCTCACATTCCCCTACACTGAGGCATCTAGCCATCACAGGACCACACACCTTTTGTCCCATAGATGCCTGACAATGCTATCCTCTGCTACATATAGAGCTGCAGGCAGGGGTTGCTCCATGTGTACTCCTTGCTTGGTGATTTACACTCTGCAAGATCTGGACAGTTGCTATTGTTCTTCCTATAGGTTTGAAAACCCTTTCAATTCCTCCAGTCCTTTCTCTAACTCCTCCATTGGAGATGCAATGATCATTTCAATGGTTGGCTGTGAACATCTGCCTCTGTTTTTGTCAGGCTCTGGCAGAGCCTCTGAGGAGACAGCTATACCAGGCTCCTGTCACCATGTACTTCTTGGCATCCACAATAGTGTCTGCATTTGGTGACTGTATATGGGATGGATCCCAAGGTAGGGCAGTCTCTAGATGGTCCTTCCTTCAGTATCTGCTCCACACTTTGTCTCTGTATTTGTTCCTGTGAGTATTTTGTTACCCCTTCTAAGAAGGATCAATCCAGGAGAGCTGAATTGACAGGCACACCTAGAGTTCAGAAAAAACTAAAAAAAGGTGAGCTTATTTAGCAGAATGTCTCTGAGTAGACAATTACATCTGGGAAATAAAAGTTAATTTTTCAGATTTATTGTCAGGAGCCTTCTTTCAACTCATATATCCTCACTTATGGCCTTATCTTTCACTTCTTTCCCCATCATGATGCATTTATCACTTGGAATAAACAAACGCTGAAGTTAGTATCGCTCAAAACACAGGGGTTGAATGCAAGTAGAATCTATGTGTTATATGTTTTATAACAATTTATACATCTAACATAGGCATCATTATAACATCTGTGAATCAATGGCATTTTATTGCCTTACTGTTTCTAGAATGTCACACATATTGAGTGCATGAAAGAAAAACCAGAGTCCTATAATTTCACAATACAAATACATACATACATATGTATATATATTCATACATACATCAATACAGACCTATAAACACACACATATATATGTGTGTGTATATATATGCATGTATTCACAAATAAAATGGTTAGAGAAAAACTGCAGCAACTATGCTTTAAGCATTTTATACATAAACATTCATACATATATTCACTCAACTGGTAGATGGAGCAAGTTCTAATGCATTGTCTGACAAGCTTTATGTATGTCCATATGTATGCATACTTGATGGGTGGAAGGAATAATTTTCCAAACTCCCACTCACGCAAACCTTACATACATGCATACGTTCACATAGGTGATGGATGGAAGGAACAATGTTCCAACCTGCACACTTTATTTTTTCTTCAATAGCTTATATATCCAAAAAATCTTTCAAGTTGTTTAAAATTACAATTACATTTTAGTTTTCTTCTAGTGAATGATTTTGAAAAATTATATGTTCCCCAATACCTTTGACAATATAGCATTAGGTAGTATAGATCACAAAAGTAAATTGTTCCCAAGAATCCACATACATTCATAACTAAAAAATCTTGCTATAGAATAAGAATGTGTAAGCAAGGGCAGTGGCGGCGGCGGCTGCAGCAGTGCAGCAGTGGCTGGTCCAGCTGAAGGGCCATCAGCAGTAGAACCAAGGAGACACAGGGTCCAGTTAGGCCCTGCGCCCACGACCACTGACCTTCGCTGACCAGCCGAGCGGCAAGCAGCTGCAGTTGTGCAGCGCCTTTCGCTGCACGGAAGCCACTTCAGAACGCAGCCTCCCTCCAGTCAGGAGAGACTCACCTCCATCTTGATTTCAGACTCCAGAGATCAGACAGACTGAGGTACACAAACATAATCCAAGGCCATCACCGCAAGGGTCTGAGCCCGACGGGCGTTGGCCTGCACCCAGGCCCTGGGCTGTTCGGGTGGCCATCGGGGTGCCAACCCAGCCAGGAGGTTTTTTTTGCCCTGGCCTGCGCACGCACCGCCATTTTGCCTACAGAACCCAGAATGCTCGGGAGGGCAGAGATGGCTAACAAGCATAGCCTGAGGCTAACAAAACGGGGGTCTAGGCCCCAAAAGGCACAGGACTGACCCCAAGAACTGGGCGGCTTGGTGGGCCATCTGTGTGTCAACCCGCCCAGGAGGTTGTTAGCACAGCAGTCTCTCCCGGTGCTTTCGGGGAGTGCGGACGCGCACGCCGGCCATCCGGGTCACCTGGCGGACCCAATTAACAGTCATAGCCCTAGGGGAACTTTGCTCGGACCTTGGCCTCCCAGGCTTTTGCCTGGACTCAGGGCCTGGGCGACCAGGCAAACCTTGTGTGTGCCAGCCCGGTTGGGGAATCGGCTGCCCAGCAGAGTGAGCGGAACACAGGGGAGGTCAGAGCAGCATACACCTTCGGCGCTCCCTGGGGGTGCACACGGGCTCCATCTGGTCCACAGACACAATCTGGGGCAAGGCCTCAGGCGGAAGCCCTCAGCTCAACACTCTCCGCTTCAGATCAGCCTGGGCGGCCGCACCACATCTCCAGGTCCCTCAAGAGGCTAGCGGGGGCTTCCTGGCGGCCAGCTGGGAGAAGTCGGTGTGCTCCAGTAAATCCTGTGGGCCCCGCGGGGGCCTTCAGGTGCCTGCTTCGGGATCTGAACAGCCTGGACAGCAGCACCCTGTCTACAGGCAGTGCAGGGTGTAAGCTGTGCACCAGAGGCCAACAGGGAAGGGGCAGCTTGCACTGGTGAGTCCAGCACTGACAAGACCAAGTGACACCAGTGAGAACTAGATGGCAAAAGGCAAACGCAGGAACATCACTAACAGAAATCAAGGCAATATGGCAACATCTGAACCCAATTCTCCTCTACCAGCATGTCCTGGATACCCCATCACACCAGTAAAACAAGATTTGAATTTAAAATCACTGGTCATGATGCTGGTACAGGAACACATGAAGGACATACTTAAAGAAATACAGGAGAAAATGGATCAAAAGTTAGAAGCCCTTGCAAGGGAAACACAAAAATCATTGAAAGAAATCCAAGAGAATATAAAAGCCAACAAGGAGGAAACGCAAAAATCACTTAAAAAAATACAGGAGAACTTTGGTCAACAGGCTGAGGTCATGAAAGAGGAAACACAAAAATCTCTTAAAGAATTACAGGAAAGCACAAACAAGCAAGTGAAGGAGCTAAGCAAAACCATCAAGGATCTAAAATCAGAAGTAGAAACAACTAAGAAAACTCAAGGGAGAAAACTTTCGAGATAGAAAGCCTTGGGAAGAAATCAGGGGACAGAGATGCAAATATCAACAACAGAATACAAGAAATAGAAGAAAGAATCTCAGATGCTGAAGATTCCATAGAAACCATGGACTCATCAGTTAAAGAAAATGCAAAATGTAAAAAGCTTGTAACCCAAAATATCCAGGAAATCCAGGACACAATGAGAAGACCAAACCTAAGGATTATAGGCATAAATGCCAACCAAAACTACTATATCCAGCAAAACTCTCAATCACCATAGATGGAGAAACTAAGATATTTCACGACAAAACCAAGTTTACCCAATATCTATCCACAAACCCAGCCCTAAAAAGGATAATAGGAGGACAACACCAATACAAGGAGGGAAACTTCACCCTGGAAAAAGCAAGATAGTAACCTTTCATCAAACCCAAAAGAAGTTAAGCAATCAAATTTAAAAAATAACGTCAAAAACGATAGGAAGTAACAATCACTATTCCTTAATATCTCTTAACATCAATGGACTTAATGCCCCAATAAAAAGACACAGACTAACTGACTGGATACGTAAACAAGACCCTACATTTTGCTGCTTACAGGAAACACACCTCAGGGTCAAAGACAAACACTACCTTAGAGTAAAAGGCTGGAAGACAATTTTACAAGCAAATGGTCTCAGGAAACAAGCTGGAGTAGCCATTTCAATATCAGATAAAATTGACTTTCAACCCAAAGTCATCAAAAGAGACTCTGAGGGACACTTCTTGCTGGTCAAAGGAAAAATACAACAAAAAGAACTCTCAATCCTGAACATCTATGCTCCAAATGCAAGGGCACTCTCTTTCATAAAAGAAACTTTATTAAAACTCAAACCACACATTGCACCTAACACAATAATTGTGGGTGACTTCAACACTGCAATTTCCTCAATGGACCGATCAGGAAAACAGAAACTAAACAAGGACACAATGAAACTAATTGAAGCTTTGGACCAATTAGATTTAACTGATATATATAGAACATTCTGTCCTAAAACAAAAGAATATACCTTTTTTTCAGCACCTCATGGTACCTTCTCCAAAATCGACCATATAATTGGTCACAAGACAGACCTCAACAAATATAAGAAGATCGAACTAATCCCATGCCTCCTATCTGATCAATATGGAGTAAAAGTGGTCTTCAATAGCAACAGAAACAATAGAAAACCCACATACATGGAAATTGAACAATACTCTACTCAATGATACCTTGGTCAAGGAAGAAATAAAGAAAGAAATTAAAGACTTTTTAGAACACAATGAAAATGAAAACACAACATACCCAAATCTATGGGACACAATGAAAGCAGTGCTAAGAGGAAAACTCATAGCCCTGAGTACCTCCAAAAAGAAAATGGAGAGAGCATACATTACCAGCTTAATGACACACCTGAAAGCCCTAGAACAAAAAGAAGCTATTTCACCCAGGAGGAGTAGAAGGCAGGAAATCATCAAACGAAGGGCTGAAATCAATCAAGTAGAAACAAAGAGAACCATACAAAAAATCAACAAAACCAGGAGCTGGTTCTTTGAGAAAATCAACAAGATAGATAAACCCTTAGCCAGACTGACCAAAGGGCACAGAGAAAGTATCCAAATTAACAAACTTAGAAATGAAAAGGGAGATATAACAACGGAAACTGAGGAAATCCAAAAAATCATCAGATCCTACTACAAGAGCCTGTACTCAACACAACTAGAGAATCTGGAGGAAATGGACAATTTCCTTGACAGATACCAAATACCAAAATTAAATCAGGACCAACTAGACCATCTAAACAGTCCCATAATGTCTAAAGAAATAGAAGGAGTCATAGAAAGTCTTCCAACCAAAAAAAGCACAGGACCAGATGGTTTCAGTGCAGAATTCTATCAGACATTCAAAGAAGAGTTAACACCAATACTCTTCAAACTGTTCCACAAAATAGAAACAGAAGGAACACTACCCAATTCCTTCTACGAAGCCACAATTACGCTGATACCAAAGCCACACAAAGATCCAACAAAGAAAGAGAACTTCAGACCAATTTCCTTTATGAACATCGATGCAAAAATACTCAATAAAATTCTTGCCAACCGAATCCAAGAACACATCAAAACGATCATCCACCATGATCAAGTAGGCTTTATCCCTGGAATGCAGGGTTGGTTCAATATACGGAAATCCATCAATACAATCCACTACATAAACAAACTCAAAGAAAAAAACCACATGGTCATTTCATTGGATGCTGAAAAAGCATTTGACAAAATTCAGCATCCTTTCATGCTTAAAGTCTTGGAGAGAACAGGAATTCAAGGCCCATACCTAAACATAGTAAAAGCAATATACAGCAAACCGGTAGCCAGCATCAAACTAAATGGAGAGAAACTTGAAGCAATCCCACTGAAATCAGGGACCAGACAAGGCTGCCCCCTTTCTCCTTATCTTTTCAATATTGTACTTGAGGTACTAGCTCGGGCAATTCGACAACATAAGGAGGTCAAAGGGATACAAATTGGAAAGGAGGAAGTCAAACTATCATTATTTGCAGACGACATGATAGTCTACCTAAGTGACCCAAAAAACTCCACTAGAGAGCTCCTACAGCTGATAAACAACTTCAGCAAAGTGGCAGGTTATAAAATCAACTCAAGCAAATCAGTGGCCTTCCTATACTCAAAGGATAAGCAGGCTGAGAAAGAAATTAGGGAAATGACCCCCTTCACAATAGCCACAAACAGTATAAAGTATCTTGGGGTGACTCTTACCAAACATGTGAAAGATCTGTATGACAAGAACTTCAAGACTCTGAAGAAGAAAATTGAAGAAGACCTCAAAAAATGGGAAAACCTCCCATGCTCATGGATCAGTAGAATCAATATAGTTAAAATGGCCATTTTGCCAAAAGCACTATACAGATTCAATGCAATACCCATCAAAATCCCAACTCAATTCTTAACAGAGTTAGAAAGAGCAATTATCAAATTCCTCTGGAACAACAAAAAACCCAGGATAGCTAAAACTATTTTCAGCAACAAAAGAAAATCTGGGGGAATCAGTATCCCTGACCTCAAGCAATACTACAGAGCAATAGTGTTAAAAACTGCATGGTATTGGTACAGTGACAGGCAGGAGGATCAATGGAACAGGATTGAAGATCCAGAAATGAACCCACACACCTATGGCCACTTGATCCTCGACAAAGAGGCTGAAAACATCCAATGGAAAAAAGATAGCCTTTTCAACAAATGGTGCTGGTTCAACTGGAGGGCAGCATGCAGAAGAATGCGAATTGATCCATCCTTGTCTCCTTGTACTAAGCTCAAATCCAAATGGATCAAGGACCTCCACATAAAGCCAGACACTCTGAAGCTAATACAAAAGAAACTGGGGAAGACCCTTGAGGACATCGGTACAGGGAGAAAGTTTCTGAACAGAACACCAATAGCGTATGCTCTAAGAGCAAGAATTGACAAATGGGACCTCATAAGGTTACAGAGTTTCTGTAAGGCAAAGGACACCATCAAGAGGACAAATCAGCAACCAACAAATTGGGAAAAGATCTTCACCAATCCTACATCAGAAAGAGGGCTAATATCCAATATATATAAAGAACTCAAGAAGTTAGACTCCAGAAAACCGAACAACCCTATTAAAAAATGGGGTACAGAGTTAAACAAAGAATTCTCACCTGAAGAACATCGGATGGCGGAGAAGCATCTTAAAAAATGCTCAACTTCATTAGTCATTAGGGAAATGCAAAACAAAACAACCCTAAGATTTCATCTTACACCAGTCAGAATGGCTAAGATTAAAAATTTAGGAGACAGCAGGTGTTGGAGAGGGTGTGGAGAAAGAGGAACACTCCTCCACTGCTGGTGGGGTTGCAAATTGGTACAACCACTCTGGAAAGCAGTCTGGTGGTTCCTCCGAAAACTGGGCCCCTCACTTCCAGAAGATCCTGCTATACCACTCCTGGGCATATATCCAGAGGATTCCTCACCATGTAATAAGGATACATGCTCTACTATGTACATAGCAGCCCTATTTATAATTGCCAGATGCTGGAAAGAACCCAGGTATCCCTCAACAGAAGAGTGGATGCAACAAATGTGGTATATCTACACAATGGAGTACTATTCAGCCATTAGAAACAATGAATTCATGAAATTCTTAGGCAAATGGATGGAGCTAGAGAACATCATACTAAGTGAGGTAACCCAGACTCAAAAGGTGAATCATGGTATGCACTCACTAATAAGTGGTTATTAACCTAGAAAACTGGAATACCCAAAACATAATCCACACATCAAATGAGATACAAGAAGAAAGGAGGAGTGGCCCCTGGTTCTGGAAAGTCTCAGTGAAACAGTATTCGGCAAAACCAGAACGGGGAAGTGGGAAGGGGTGGGAGGGAGGACAGAGGAAGAGAAGGGGGCTACGGTACTTTCGGGGAGTGGGGGGGCTAGAAAAGGGGAAATCATTTGAATGTAAATAAATTATATCAAAAAAAAAAAAAGAATGTGTAAGCAAGCAAGATAGTTTTCTCAACTAGTGTCTCTTACTGACAGGCAGCAATTTGTGATTACAAAGGAAGGAGTAATTATTATTTGTCTTTAAAAGTAATTTTGTAAGATTCTTAAAAGAATTGCAATTCCAAATTTTATATGATAATAATCAGTTATATGTACTTTAAATCCTCAGAATGCATATCTACTCATCATTACTTCTTTTTTTCTTATTTCTTTTTTTTAATTATTATTCGATGTATTCTTTATTTACATTTCAAATGATTTCCCATTTTCTGGGTCCCCACTCCCCGCAAGTCTCATAAGCCATCTTCCCTCCCCCTGTTCCACCATCAACTCCTTCCCACTTCCCTGTTCTGGTATTCCCCTATACTGTTTCATTGAGTCTTTCCAGAACCAGGGGCCACTCCTCTGTTCTCTTTGGACATCATTTAATATGTAGATTATTTCTTGGGTATTCTAAGTTTCTAGGTTATTATCCACTTATCAGTGAGTGCATACCATGACTGATCTTTTGAGACTGGGTTACCTCACTTAGTACGTTCTCCAGCTCCATCCATTTGTCTACGAATTTCATGAATTCATTGTTTCTAATGGCTGAATAGTATGCCATTGTGTAAATATACCACATTTTTTGTATCCATTCCTCTGTTGAGGGACACCTGGGTTATTTCTAGCTTCTGACTACTACAAATAGGGCTGCTATGAACATAGTGGAGCATATGTCCTTATTACATACTGGGGAATCCTCTGGGTATATGCCCAGGAGTGGTATAGCAGGGTCCTCAAGTAGTGCCATGCCCAGTTTTCTGAGGAACCGACAGACTGATTTCCAAAGTGGTTGCACCATCTTACAATCCCATCAGCAGTGGAGGAATGTTCTTCTTTTTCCACATCCTTGTCAATACCTGCTGTCTCCTGAGTTTTTCACCCTAGCCATTCTAACTGGTGTGAGGTAAAATCTTAGGGTTGTTTTGATTTGCATTTCCCTAATTACTAATGATGTTGAACATTTCTTAAGGTGTTTCTCAGCCCTCCAAAGTTCTTCATGTGAAAAATCTTTGTTTAGTTCAGTACCCCACTTTTTAATGGGGTTATTTGGTACTCTAGGTTCTACCTTCTTGAGTTCTCTGTATATATTAGATATTAGTCCTCTGTCAGAGTTAGGGTTGGTGAAGATCCTTTCCCAATCTGTTGGTTGATGTTTTGCCCTTTTGACAGTGTCCTTTGCCTTACAGAAACTTTGTAGCTTTATGAGGTTTCATTTGTCAATTCTTGATCTTAGAGCATAAGCTATTGGTGTTCAATTCAGGAACTTTTCCCCTGTGCCCATGTCCTCAAGGGTCTTCCCCAGTTTCTTTTCTATTAGTATCAATGTGTCAGGTTTTATGTGGAGGTCCTTGATCCATTTGGAGTTGAGCTTAGTACAAGGAGATAAGAATGGATCGATTTGCATTCTTCTGCATGCTGACTTCCAGTTGAACCAGCACCATTTGTTGAAAAGGCTATCTTTTTTCCACTGAATGTTTTCAGATCCTTTTTTGAAGATCAAGTCAGAATGGCTAAGGTTACAAACTATGAACATAGAGGAGCATGTGTCCTTATTGCGTGCTAGGGAATTCTCTGGGTATATGCCCAAGAGAGGTATAGCAGGGTCCTCTGGAAGTGTCATGTCCAGTTTTCTTAGGAACTGCAAGACTGATTTCCATAGTGTTTATACCATCTTACAATCCCACCAGCAGTGAAGGAGTGTTCCTCTTTCTCCACATCCTCGTCAACACTCCTACATACCTGATTACTATGTCTTTTTCTGCTCTGACTCCCCACTCCCATCCAGCTCCCTCCCTCTTTCTGCCTCCTTTGAAAGGTCTATTCTCCTTCCCAAGTGGGATTAAAGCATCTTCACTTGGGCCCTTCTGCTTGTTAACATTCTTGAGTTCTTAGGATTCCATGCTAGGTATTCTGAACTGTTTAAGCTAGTATCCACTTATTAGTGAGTATATGCCATGCATGTCCTTTTGAGTCTGAGTTACCTCACTCAGGATGCTAGTTTCTAGTTCCAATCATTTGCCTAAAAATCTCGTGATGTCTTTGTTCTTCTGCAAAGTAGCCAACAGGCATAGTTTGGAAAAGGGGGTCTACTGTAGATAAAAAAAATGTCTTGTTTTCTGACTTCTAGAATATTTTTGCTATTTCGAAGGATTAAAAATATAGCTAAATATAGAAAATATTGTATGGGAATTGAATCAAAATAATTTGTCATGGTTTAATAACCACAGTCTGGATGATAAATGAGAAAAGAACTTTTCAACAATACAAAAATAAACTGAGAATTTAAACATATCATGATACGATGAACCATTTATAACACTAATCTGGCCTACATTTACAAATAGGATGAGAAAAATTCCTAAATATGTCAACTGCATGCAGCAGTATCTATGATTTTTATTACTAGCATCCAGAGAACTTATGTCCTCAATAACAGAGGTATTCTCAATGGTCTTTATTCAAAGCTATCTACCAACAATATTACTGTATATAGAAGATAATACAAGTGTAGTACATATAAAAAATTTTTATGTCCTAAATATAATCTGTACTTAATCTGAACAAATAATTTTCAATCTAACCTGAAGTATGACTGACTGTCACTTAGTATTTTAAAATAGTACAGTGGATCTATTCCTAGGGTGATAACATGCTCTTCTCTGAAACAATCATGTTTTATCTTGCTACTATGTGTTATTATTAGGCACATTCATACAGATACAAACATACATGTATACATCCTGGTTTGCTTTCCCTCACTGTACTGAATATACATATTTTTATTACAATGACCTAAGATAGAAAAAAAACTTCTGTCTCAAATTAGTTGACAAAATAATAATCAGTGATGAAGTAATCCTAGGCATATCTTATTAAAAAGCATCCATTTTGAAAGGGAAGTAGCATTTTGGCAAAAGACATACAGAAGAAGAGATAATTCCCTGCTTCATTAAAGAAATAGAATATTCTATGTAGGAAGAGAACTAGTAAAGATACACAAGAGGGTCCAAGAACAGGTATTAGTCTGCAGAGACAAACAAAAAAGTAAATAAAATCTAAATAACAAATAATCCAGGTGAGCTTAACACACAGCTATAAGGAAACTAAATTTGTCAGAAGCTAACAGACCTTGTAAGCAGATATTTTCCAACTTGGCAATCTAGAAGTTGATGAAGGTCATGTTTTGTTCTAATAATCTGTTGAGAATTAAAGTAGAAAACTCAATGAAACACACAGGGCTTCTCAATAATCTCTGGGATAATAAATGTCCATTGCTTTACATTCCATTTTATGGTATTCTGAAACAGAATAGAAGAAAATGAAGCCTAGACTAAGCACTAAATGCCCACTATGGAGCAGAGGGAGAGAATCCCCACAGCCATATTCGCTGCCTGCCAGAGCAGAAGAGCTTCACTAGGTATTGAATCATCCTGAGCTTTAGATATCTGGGGATGCAAACCACCAGAGGTCTGCCTGCAACCAGGACCTGAGCACACAGGTGGTTCATCTTCCATCTGGTAGGTTGTGAAGCCTGTGTCCTGCAAAAAGAGCAGCGAGGGAACAACTCCCTGTGGCCATCTTCGTGGCCTGCCAGGGCAGAAAAACATCACTAGGTACTGTATTATCGTGAGCTTAAGATCTCTGTGGGTGCAAATCCCCAGGGGTCTGTCTGTGCCCAGGACCTGAGAACATAGGTAGTTTATCTGCAAGCTGGTCTTTCATGGGGCATGTGTCTTACTTGAGAATCAACAGAGGGAATGACTCCCCCACATCATCTTTGCTCCATAACAGAAGCAGTCTGAGAACACATGGTTTACCTTGACAACCCAAATATGACATTTCTTGAGGCAAGACTGAGCAGGACTCCAAAGGCACAAAAGAGGAAAGCAGCATATCTGTAATCTGTGCCAGAGGAAACCCAGTCATCCAGTGTCACAGAAATAGCCTTAAAGGTCCACAGTAGGTTGAAGCACCAGCCAGTGACAATAAGACCATCTAACACCAGTGAGAACTAGATGACTAAAGGCAAGCATAGGAAAATTACTAACAGAAACCAAGGCATTATGGCAGCATCTGAACCAAATTCTCCAACAATAGCAAGTCCTGGATACCCCAACACACCAGAAAAACAACAGTTGGATTTAAAAGCACTAGTAAGGACGCTGTTAGAGGAACACATGAAGGACATAAATAAATCTCTTAAAGAAATTCAGGAGAAAAATGATCAAAAGCTAGAAGCCCTTACATGGGAAACACAAAAAATCACTTAAAGAAATTCAGGACAATATGGGTCAGAAATTTGTACCAATAATGAGGAAATGTAAAAATCACTTAAAAAACTACAGGAGAACTGTGATCAACAGACAGAAGTCATGAAAGAGGAAACACAAAAGTCTCTCTAAGAATTAGAGGAAAACACAAACAAGCAAATGACAGAACAGAGCAAAAATTTCCAGGCTATAAAAACAGAAGTAGAAACAACTAAGAAAGCACAAAGGGAGACAACTTTGGAGATAGAAAATCTTGGGAAGAAATCAGGGACCACAGATGCAAATATCAACAACAGAATACAAGAGATAGAACAAAGAATCTCAGATGCCGAAGATACCATAGACACCATGGACTCAACAGTCAAAGAAAATTCAAAATGCAAAAAGCTTGTAACACAAAACATCCAGGAAATCCAGGACACAGTGAGAAAGCCAAATCTAACGATTATAGGCATAGGTGAGAGTGAAGATTTACAACTTAAAGGGCCATCAAACATCTTCAAAATTATGGAAGAAAACTTCCCTAACCTAAAGAGAGAGATGCCCATGAATATACAAGAAGCCTGCAGAACTCCAAACAGACTGGACCAGAACAGAAATAGCTCCCATCACATAATAATCAAAACCCCAAATGTACTAAAGAAAGAGAATACTTAGGGCAGTAAGAGAAAAGGGGCAAGTAACATATAGAGGAAGACCTATCAGAATTACGTCAGATTTCTCACCAGAGATCATGAAAGCTAGAAGATCCTGGGCAGAGCTCATGCAGACTCTAAGAGAACACAAATGCCAGCCAAGACTACTATACCCAGCAAAACTCTCAATCACTATAGATGGAGAAACCAAGATATTCCATGACAAAACCAAATTTACACAATATCTTTCCACAAACTCAGACCTACAAAGGATAATAGGGAGAAAACACCTTGACAACGAGGGAAACTATACCCTGGAAAAAGCAGGATATTAAGCTTCTTTCATCAAACCCAAAAGAAGATAACCAAACAAGTATAAAATTAACATCAAAAATGATAGGAAGCAATAAGGACTACTCCTTAATATCTCTTAACATCAATGGACTCAATTCCCCAATAAAAAGACATAGACTAAGAGACTGGTTATGTAAACAGGACCCTACATTTTGCTGCATACAGGAAACACACCTCAGTGTCAAAGACAAAAACTACCTTAGAGAAAAAGGCCAGAAGATAATTCTACAAGCAAATGGTCTCAGGAAACAAGCAGGAGTTGCCATTCTAATATCAGATAAAATTGACTTTCAACCTAATGTCATCAAAAGAGACATGGAAGGTCACTTCTTGCTGGTCAAAGGAAAAATCCAACAAGAAGAACGCTCAATCCTGAACATTTTTACTCCAAATACAAGGAAGCCCTTATTCATAAAAGAAACTTTACTAAAGCTCAAAGCACACATTGAACCTAACACAATAATTGTGGTTGACTTCAACACTCCACTCTCATCAATGGACCGATCAGGAAAATAGAAACTAAACAAGGAGACAGTGAAACTAATTGAAGCTTTGGACCAATTGGGTTTAATATATATATAAAACTTAAAGTTTATAATATATATATAAAACTTTTCATCCCAAAGCAAAGAATATACCTTTTTCTCAGTACCTGATGGTACCTTCTCCAAAATCGATCATATAGTTGGTCACAAGACAGACTTCAACCAATATAAGAAGATTGAAATAATCCCATGCCTCCTATCAGATCACTATGGAGTAAAAGTTGTATTTAACAACAATAAAAACAACAGAAACCCCACATACACATGGAACCGGAACAATACTCTACTCAATGATAACTTGGTCAAGGAAAAAATAAAGAAAGAAATCTAAGATTTTCTAGAATTTAACGAAAATGAAGGCACAACATACACAAATCTATGGGACACGATGAAAGCAGTGCTAAGAGGAAAACTCATAGCTTTGAATGCCTCCAAAAACAAATTTGAGAAAGCATACACTAGAAGCTTAATGGAATACCTGAAAACCTTAGAACAAAAAGAAGCTAATTTACCCAGGAGGAAGAGGAAACAGGAAATCATCAAACTCAGGGCTGAAATCTATCAAGTAGAAACCAAGAGAACCATACAAAGAATCAACAAAACCAGGATCTGGTTCTTTGAGAAAATCAACAAGATAGATAAACCCTTAGCCAGACTAACCAAAGGGTACAGAGAAAGTATCCAAATTAACAAAACTAGAAATGAAAGGGGAGATATTACCACAGAAACTGAGGAAATTAAAAAAATCTTCAGACCCTACTAAAAAAGCCTGTACTCAACACAACTGTAGAATCTGGAGGAAATGGACAATTTCTGAGACAGATACCAAATACCAAAATTAAACCAGAATCAAATAGATCATCTAAACTGACCCATAACCCCTAAAGAAATAGAAGGGGTCATAGATAGCCTTCCGACCAAAAAAAGCACAGGACCAGATGGTTTCAGTGCAGAATTCTATCAGACCTTCAAAGAAGACTTCACACCAATACTCTTCAAACTATATCACCAAATAGAAACAGACGGAATACTACCCAACTCCTTCTACGAAGCCACAATTACGATGATACCAAAATCACACAAAGATCCAAATTAGAAAGAGAATTTCAGGCCAATTTCCCTTATGAATATCGATGCAAAAATACTCAATAAAATTCTTGCCCACCAAATCCAAGAACACATCAAAACAATCATCCACCAGGATCAAGTAGGTTTCATCCCACGGATGCAGGGATGGTTCAATATAAGGAAATCTATAAATGCTATCCACTACATAAACAAACTCAAAGAAAAAAAAAACACATGATCATTTCATTAGATGTTGAAAAAGCATTTGACAAAATTCAGCATCCTTTCATGCTAAAAGTCTTGGAAAGAACAGAAATTCAAGGCCCATATCTAAACATAGTACAGCAAACTGGTAGCCAACATCAAACTAAATGGAGAGAAACTTGAAGCAATCCCACTAAAATCAGGGACTAGACAAGGCTGCCCCCTCTCTCCATATCTTTTCCATATAGTTCATGAAATCCTAGCTAGAGCAATTAGACAACATAAGGAGGTCAAAGTGATACAAATTGGAAAGGAAGAATATCACTACTTGCAGATGATATGATAGTATACTTAAGTGACCCAAAAACCTCTCTTAGAGAACTCCTACAGCTGATAAACAACTTCAGCAAAGTGGCTGGCTACAAAATCAATGCAAGCAAATCAGTAGCCTTTATATATTCAAAGGATAAGCAGACTGAGAAAGAAATTAGGGAAATGACACCTTTCACAATAGCCACAAATAGCATAAAGTATCTTGGGGTGACTCTAACCAATTAATTGAAAGATCTATATGACAATAACTTCAGATCTCTGAAGAAGGAAATCAAAGAAGATTTCAGAAAATGGAAAAATCTTCCATGCTTGTGGATTGGCCAAATTAATATAGTTAAAATGGCCATCTTGCCAAAGGTAATCTACAGATTCAATGCAATCCCCATCAAAATCCCAACCCAGTTCTTCATAGAGCTAGAAAGAGCAATTCTCAAATTATCTGGAATAATAAAAAAACCCAGGACAGCTAAAACTATTCTCAACAGTAAAAGAACTTCAGGGAGATTCAGTATCCCAGATCTCAAACTTTACTACAGAGAAATAGCAATCAAAACTGCATGGAATTGGTACAATGTCAGGCAAGCAGATTAATGGAATAAGATTGAAGACTCAGAAATGAACCCACACACCTATGGTCAATTGATCCACTTGGAGTTGAGCTTAGGACAAGGAGATAAGAATGGGTCATTTCGCATTCTTCTGCATGCTGACCTCCAGTTGAACCAGCACCATTTGTTGAAAAGGCTATCTTTTTTCCACTGGATGTTTTCTGCTCCTTTGTTGAAGATCAGGTGACCAGAAGTGTGTGGATTCATTTCTGGGTCTTCATTTCTATTCCATTGGTCCACTTGCCTGTCACTGTGCTAATACCATGCAGTTTTTAACACTATTGCTCTGTAGTATTGCTTGAGGTCCGGGAGACTGATTCCCCAAAACATTCTCTTACTGTTGAGAATAGCTATCCTGGGTTTTTTGTTATTCCAGATGAATCTGAGAATTGGTTTGTCTAAGTCTGTGGAGAACTGAGTTGGGATTTTGATGGAGGTTGCATTGAATCTGTATATTGCTTTTGGCAAAATGGCCTTTTAATCTATATAAATCCTGCCAATCCATGAGCATTGAAGATTTTTCCATTTTCTGAGGTCTTCTTCAATTTCCTTCTTTAGAGACCTGTAGTTCTTGTCTTATAGATCTTTCACTTGTTTGGTTGGAGTCACACTTTATATTGTTTGTGGCTATTGTGAAGGGTGTCATTTCCCTAACTTCTTTCTCAGCTTGCTTATCCTTTGAGTATAGGAAGGCAACTGATTTGCTTGAGCTGACTTTATAACCTGCCACTTTACTGAAGTTGTTTATCAGCTGTAGGAGTTCCAAACTGGGGAAAACCCTTGAAGACATGGGCATAGGGAAAAAGTTCCTGAACACAACACCAATAGCTTATGCTCTAAGATCAGGAATTGACAAATGGGATTTCATAAAATTACAAAGTTTCTGTAAGGCAAAGGACACTGTCAAAAGGACAAATCAGCAACCAACAAATTGAGAAAAATCTTCACCAACCCTATATCTGATAGAGGGCTAATATCAAATATATAAAAGGAACTTAAGAAGTTAGATCCCAGGGAACCAAATAACCCTATTAAAAATGGGGTGCCAATCTAAAGAAAGAATTTTCACCTGAAGAACTTCGGATGGCCGAGAAGCACCTTAAGAAATGCTCAACATCATTAGCCATTAGCGAAATGCAAATCAAAACAACCCTGAGATTTCACTGCACACCAGTCAGAATGGCTAAGTTTAAAATCTCAGGAGACAGCAGATGTTGGCAAGGATGTGGAGAAAGAGGAACACTCCTCCACTGTTGGTGGGATTGTAAGATGGTACAACCACTATGGAAATCAGTCTGGTGGTCCCTCAGAAAACTGGACATGACACTTCCAGAGGACCCTGCTATACCTCTCCTGGACATATACCCAGAAGAGTCTCCAGCATAAAGTAAGGACACATGCTCCACTATGTTCATAGCAGCCTTATTTATAATAGCCAGAAGCTGGTAAACACCCAGATGTCCCTCAGTGGAGGAACGGATACAGAAAATGTGGTATATTTACACAATAGAATACTACTCAGCAATTAAAAACAGTCAATTCATGAATTTTCTAGGCAAATGGTTGGAACTGGAAAATATCATCCTAAGTGAGGTAAGCCAATCACAAAAGAATACACATGGAATGCAATCATTGATAAGTGGATATTAATTAGCCCAGAAGCTCTGAATACTGAAGATACATTTAGCATATCAAATGATTCCCATGAAAAAGGAAGAAGAGGGCCCTGATCCTGGAAAGGCTTGATCCAGCATTGTAGGGGAGTACCAGGACAGAGAAAAGGGAGAGGGTAGGATTGGAGAATGGATGGAGAGCAGAGGACTTATGGGACATATGGGGAGGGGGGAACTGGGGAAAGGGAAAGCATATGCAATGTAAACAAAGAGTATAGAATATATATATTTTATTATATATATATATATATATATATATATATAAAGTCCACTATCCTCACACTGCCTTCAAATTGCTGGGATTGTCTCACCATGCCTTGCTGAAGTATAGGTAGACATTGTGGAAAATAATTCTGTAGCAATTCTTATTATAATAATATATCAAAAAGGAGAACAAATCAAAGATTTGGAAATGGATTCCAAGATGAAAAGTAAATTCAAACTGTAAAAAGTGATACATTATGAAGGCATTAGGAAAAACATAACAGAAGAGGATACAAAATACCATTTAGTTTTAAAATCACCAGCATTTGTTAACTTACTTGTGAAAACAAAACAAAACAAAATAGAAAATGAAAAGAAAAAAAAGAGAAACAAAACAAGTGAAAAACAAATCAATAAAACAAAGCAAAAATATGCATTGCTTTTTAGAAAAGGCAAAACTCAACAAAATAAAGGAAAGTAAACAGCAGCTCAAATGTACCCATCCAACATAGAAGACAGCGGATAATTTTAGGAGAGTTCTGACACAAAAGAACCTTACCTTGGATTCCATATTTTTTCTGAATACAGAAAATAATTAAGGCATTCCAGAACATATGGAAATTAAAATGAGAAGGAAATGAAATTTAGAAGATTGCTCTCACAAACAGTAAAAAGTGAGAGAAAATAGCATGGTGGATAAATAAAAGATTTAAAATCTGAGAAATATGTTAATATAACTTACAAATGAAAAAGAATTACTGATGAGTCCAAATATGTACTAGCAAGGAAAACAAATGTGCACACATGACTATTTGTCACCTGCTCTTCATTCAATAACAGAAAATGCAAGAAGCATCTGGTATTTTAAATTTATTGATTTATGTGTTTGGGGGCATATAGAACATTTGACTCTCAGCATACATGCCAAGGTGCGTATGAAAATTTTTCACGTTAAGTTTTTCCTTCTAGTTTCTCAGAATTTCTGTGATTCCACACAGGTCATTAGACTTGCAAGTGAAGTTCTTTTCACATTAAACAACCCTGCTATACATTTCAGAATATATTAAAAAGATCTGAAAATAAAATTAAATTGTGTATTTTTTTTCTCCCTTCCTTTTAACTCTCCTACCCTTTCCACATACACCACCTTAATTATTCTCAGATTGTGGCCTAATTAAATTCTAAATAATTACACATATCCTCAGATAAGTGTCACCACACATCAAATTTCTTGATGAAGGAAAGAGACTATTATAGAAAACCACATTTTCTGGCCCCTCAGTCCCCGAAAGTCCCATCAGCCCTCTTCACTCCCCCTGTTTTTTTTGTTTTTTTTTTTGTTTGTTTCTTTGTTTTTTTTATTCGATATATTTTTTATTTACATTTCAAATGATTTCCCCTTTCCTAGCCCCCTCACTCCCAGAAAGTCCCCTAAGTCCCCTTCTCTCCCCCTGTCCTCCCACCCACCCCTTCCCACTTCCCCCTTCTGGTTTTGCTGAATACTGCTTTATTGAGTCTTTCCAGAACAAGGGGCCACTCTTCCTTTCTTCTTGTACCTCATTTGATGTGTAGATTATGTTTTGGGTAATCCAGGTTTCTAGGTTAATATCCACTTATTAGTGAGTGCATACCATGATTCATCTTTTGGGTCTGGGATACCTCAGTTAGTATGATGTTCTCTAGGTCCATCCATTTGCCTAAGAATTTCATGAATTCATTGTTTCTAATGGCTGAATAGTACTCCATTGTGTAGATATACCACATTTTTTGCATCCACTCTTCTTTTGAGGGATACTTGGGTTCTTTCCAGCATCTGGCAATTATAAATAGGGCTGCTATGAAAATAGTAGAGCATGTATCCTTATTACATGGTGGGGGAATCCTCTGGGTATATGCCCAGGAGTGGTATAGCAGGATCTTCTGGAAGTGAGGTGTCCAGTTTTTGGAGGAACCCCCAGACTGATTTCCAGAGTGGCTGTACCATTTTGCAACCCCACCAGCAGTGGAGGAGTGTTCCTCTTTCTCCACACCCTCTCCAAAGCCTGCTATCTCCTGAATTTTTAATCTTAGCCATTCTGACTGGTGTAAGGTGAAATCTCAGGGTTGTTTTGATTTGCATTTCCCTAATGACTAATGAAGTTGAGCATTTTTTAAGATGCTTCTCCGCCATGCGATGTTCTTCAGGTGAGAATTCTTTGTTTAACTCTGTACCCCATTTTTTAATAGGGTTGTTTGGTTTTCTGGAGTCTAACTTCTTGAGTTCTTTATACATATTGGATATTAGCCCTCTATCTGATATAGGATTGGTGAAGATCTTTTCCCAATTTGTTGGTTGCCGATTTGTCCTCTTGATGGTGTCCTTTGCCTTACAGAAACTTTGTAATTTTATGAGGTCCCATTTCTCAATTCTTGCTCTTAGAGCATACGCTATTGGTGTTCTGTTCAGTAACTTTCTCCCTGTACCGATGTCCTCAAGGGTCTTCCCCAGTTTCTTTTCTATTAGCTTCAGAGTGTCTGGCTTTATGTGGAGGTCCTTGATCCATTTGGATTTGAGCTTAGTACAAGGAGACAAGGATGGATTGATTCGCATTCTTCTGCATGCTGCCCTCCAGTTGAACCAGCACCATTTGTTGAAAAGGCTATCTTTTTTCCATTGGATGTTTTCAGCCTCTTTGTCGAGCTAGTACCTCAAGTACAATATTGAAAAGATAAGGAGAGAGGGGGCAGCCCTGTCTAGTCCCTGATTTTAGTGGGATTGCTTCAAGTTTCTCTCCATTTAGTTTGATGCTGGCTACCGGTTTGCTGTATATTGCTTTCACTATGTTTAGGTATGGGCCTTGAATTCCTGTTCTTTCCAAGACTTTAAGCATGAAAGGATGCTGAATTTTGTCAAATGCTTTTTCAGCATCCAATGAAATGACCATGTGGTTTTGTTCTTTGAGTTTGTTTATGTAGTGGATTGCATTGATGGATTTCCATATATTAAACCAACCCTGCATTCCCGGGATAAAGCCTACTTGATCATGGTGGATGATCGTTTTGATGTGTTCTTGGATTTGGTTGGCAAGAATTTTATTGAGTATTTCTGCATCGATGTTCATAAGGGAAATTGGTTTGAAGTTCTCTTTCTTTGTTGGATCTTTGTGTGGCATAATTGTGGCTTCGTAAAAGGAATTGGGTAGTGTACCTTCTGTTTCTATTTTGTGGAATAGTTTGGAGAGTATTGGTGTTAACTCTTCTTTGAAGGTCTGATAGAATTCTGCATTGAAACCATCTGGTCCTGTGCTTTTTTTGGTTGGAAGACTTTCTATGACTCCTTCTATTTCTTTAGGCGTTATGGGACTGTTTAGATGATCTATTTGGTCCTGATTTAATTTTGGTATTTGGTATCTGTCAAGGAAATTGTCCATTTCCTCCAGATTCTCCAGTTGTGTTGAGTACAGGTTCTTGTAGTAGGATCTGATGATTTTTTGGATTTCCTCAGTTTCCGTTGTTATATCTCCCTTTTCATTTCTAAGTTTGTTAATTTGGATACTTTCTCTGTGCCCTTTGGTCAGTCAGGCTAAGGGTTTATCTATCTTGTTGATTTTCTCAAAGAACCAGCTCCTGGATTCGTTAATTCTTTGAACGGTTTGCTTTGCTTCCAATTGATTGATTTCAGCCCTGAGTTTGATGATTTCCTGCCGTCTACTCCTCCTGGGTGAATTGGCTTCTTTTTGTTCCAGGACTTTCAGGTGTGTCATTAAGCTGCTAGTGTATGCTCTCTCCATTTTCTTTTTGGAGGCAATCGGTGCTATGAGTTTACATGTTTTCATTGTGTCCCAAAGATTTGGGTATGTTGTGCCTTCATTTTCATTAAATTCTAAAAAGTCTCTGATTTCTTTCTTTATTTCTTCTTTATTCAAGGTGTCATTGAGTAGAGTATTATTCAGCCTCCATGTGTATGTGGGCTTTCTGTTGTTTTTGTTGCTATTGAAAATCACTCTTACACCATAGTGATCTGATAGGAGGCATGGGATTCGTTCAATCACCTTATATTTGTTGAGGTCTGTCTTGTGTCCAATTATATGTTCGATTTTGGAGAAGGCACCATGAGGTGCTGAGAAAAAGGTTTATTCTTTTGCTTTAGGGTGAAATGTTCTATAAATATCAGTCAAATCCAATTGGTCCAAAGCTTCAATTAGTTTTACTGTCTCTCTGTTTAGTTTCTGTTTTCCCGATCGGATCGGTCCATTGAGGAAAGTGGAGTGTTGAAGTCCCCCACAATTATTGTGTTAGGTGCAATGTGTGCTTTCAGCTTTAGTAATGTTTCTTTTACAAATGAGGGTGCCTTTGCATTTGGCGCATAGATGTTCAGAATTGAAAGTTCTTCTTGGTGGATTTTTCCTTTGACCAGCAAGAAATGTCCTTCTGTGTCTCTTTTGATGACTTTAGGTTGAAAGTCAATTTTATCTGATATTAGAATGGCTACTCCTGCTCATTTCCTGTGACCATTGGCTTGTAAGATTGTCTTCCAGCCTTTTACTCTAAGGTAGCTTTTATCTTTGACACTGAGGTGTGTCTCCTGTATACAGCAAATTGTAGGGTCCTGTTTCCTTATCTAGTCTGTTAGTCTATGTCTTTTTATTGGGGAATTGAGACCATTGATGTTAAGAGATATTAGGGAATAGTGATTATTACTTCCTGTCATTTTTGATGTTCTTTTTATATTTGAGTGGTTATCTTCTTTTGTGTTTGATGAAGGAAGGTAACTATCTTGCTTTTTCCAGGGTGTAGTTTCCCTCCTTGTATTGGAGTTTTCCTCCTATTATTCTTTGTAGAGCTGGGTTTGTGGAAAGATATTGTGTAAATTTGGTTTTGTCATGGAATATCTTGGTTTCTCCATCTATGGTGAATGAGAGTTTTGCTGGGTATAGTAGTCTTGGCTGACATTTGTGTTCTCTTAGAGTCTGCATGAGATCTGCCCAGGATCTTCTAGCTTTCATGGTCTCTGGTGAGAAGTCTGGTGTGATTCTGATAGGTCTTCCTTTATATGTTACTTGGCCTTTCTCTCTTACTGCCTTTAATATTCTTTCTTTGTTTAGTGCATTTGGGGTTTTGATTATTATGTGACGGGAGGTATTTCTGCTCAGGTCCAGTCTGTTTGGAGTTCTGTAGGCTTCTTGTATATTCATAGGCATCTCTCTCTTTAAGTTAGGAAAGTTTTCTTCCATAATTTTGTTGAAGATATTTGCTGGCCCTTTCAGTTGTAAATCTTCACTCTCATCTATACCTATAATCCTTAGGTTTGGTCTCCTCATTGTGTCCTGGATTTCCTGGATGTTCTGGGATACAAACTTTTTGCATTTTGTATTTTCTTTGACAGTTGAGTCAATGGTTTCTATGGTATCTTCGGCATCTGAGATTCTTTCTTCCATCTCTTGTATTCTGTTGTTTATATTTGCATCTATGGCCCCTGATTTCTTCTCAAGGTTTTCTATCTCCAAAGTTGTCTCCCTTTGTGATTTCTTAGTTGTTTCTACTTCTGTTTTTAGGTCCAGGATGGTTTTGCTCAGTTCCATCCTTTTTTTGTCTGTGTTTTCCTGTAATTCTTTAAGAGATTTTTGTGTTTCCTCTTTCATGACTTCTGCCTGTTGACTCAAGTTCTCCTGCATTTCTTTAAGTTTTTTTGCCTTTCTTCTTTATTGGCTTCTATCTCTTGGGCCTTATTCTCCTGCATTTCTTTAAGTGTTTTTGTGTTTCAATTATACGGGTTTCTAGCTTATTCATGTTCCTCTGCATTTCTTTAAGAGATTCATTCACGTCCTTTTTGTGTTCTTCTAGCAGCATCATGAACAGTGATTTTAAATTCAAATCTTGTTTCTCTGGTGTGTTGGCATAACCAGGACTTGCTGACGTTGGAGAGTTTGGTTCAGATGCTGCCATATTGCCTAGATTTCTGTTAGTAGCGTTCCTGCGTTTGCCCTTTGCCATCTTGTTCTCTGGAGCTAATTGGTCTTGTCTCTGGCTGGTGTTTCAGCCTCCTGAGAGGCTCTAGGGCTATTTCTGCACCACTGGAGGGCAGGGTTTTCCCTGTTGCAGATTGCTAATGTGCTTTCTTCCTCTTGGGTGCCCTTGTAGCCCTAGTGATCTTTGCCCCAGATTGTGTCTGTGAGCCAGAAGGTGCCCGTTTGCTCCTTCAGGGAGTGCTGAGGCTGTATGCTGTAGGGACCTTTTCTGTGTGCTAATCTCTCTGCTGGGCAGCAGAACTCCCAACCGGGTTGGTGCACACAAGGCTAGCCTAGCTGCTCAGGCCCTGAGTCTAGGCAAAAGCCTGGCAGGCCAATGTCTGAGCAAAGTTCCCCTCAGCTGTGAGTGTTAATTGGGTCTGTCAGGTGGCTAGGATGGTGGTGTGTGCGCGTTCCCTGAGAGTGCTGGGAGAGTCTACTGGGCTAACAACCTCCTGGCCGTGTCAGCACACAGATGGCCCACCGAGCAGCCCAGGGCCTGGGGGCAGTCCAGGGCCTGACCGTCTGAGACCCCTGCTATGTCCGCCTAGGGCTATGCCTGTTAGCTTGTTTGGTTTTGCCTGCTAGGTCTCTCTGGCTTCCCGTAGGCAAAATGGCGGTGGTGCGCAAACAAGCTCCTGGCTGGCTTGGCACAGATGGCCCACCGAGCAACCCAGGACCTGGGGGCAGTCCAGGGCCTGACCGTCTGAGATCCCTGCTATGACCGCCTCGGGCTATGCCTGTTAGCTGGTTTGGTTTTGCCTGCTAGGTCTCTCTGGCTTCCCTTAGGCAAAATGGTGGTGGTGCGCGTGCGCCGGGGGGGGGGGGGGGGGGGGGGGGACCTCCTGGCCGGGTTTGCACCCTGGTGGCCCCCCCTCCCGATCAGCCCAGGGCCTGGGTGCAGGCCAATGCCCTTTGGGCTTAGACCCCCGCGATGTTGGTCTCGGGTTATATTTGCGTACCTCAGTCTGATTTCTCTGGCGACTGAGAACCAATATGGAGGCCTCGTACCTGACTGGCAGGAGGGAGAGTTCTGGTCTGGCTTCTGTGTGGTGAAAGGGGCCATCCTGAATTTCTTTAAGTATGTCCTTCATGTGTTCCTGTACCAGCATCATGACCAGTGATTTTAAATCCAAATCTTGTTTTACTGGTGTGATGGGGTATCCAGGACATGCTGGTAAAGGAGAATTGGGTTCAGATGTTGCCATATTGCCTTGATTTCTGTTAGTGACGTTCCTGCGTCTGCCTTTTGCCATCTCGTTCTCACTGGTGTTAGTTGGTGTTGTCAATGCTGGACTCACCAGTGCAAGCTGCCCCTTCCCAGGTGGCCTCTGGTGCACAGCTTACCTCCTGCACTGCCTGGAGACAGGGTGTTGTTGTCCAGGCTGTTGAGACCCCGAAGCAGACAGCTGAAGGCTCCTGCTGGGGCCCGCTGGATTCACTGGAGCACACTGACTTCTCCCCGCTGGCCGCCTGGAAGCCCCACTTGCCTCTTTCAGCACCTGGAGATGTGGTGTTGCCGCTCAGGCTGATCTGGATCCGGAAGCATAGAGGTCCAAGGGCTACTGCCAGAGGCCTCATGACTGAAGCCTAAGCTCTGTGCCACAGGGAATGAGCTGTGCTGTGAGCTCCCAGACTGCCTCTGGGCGCAGAACCAGGTCCCCCGCACTTCCTGGAGACTGAGTGCTCTGGCCCAGGCTGCTCAGATCCCAAAGCAGGCGCCCGAAGGCTCCTGCTGGGGCCAGCTGGATTCACAGAAGCACACCGACCTCTCCCACTGGCCGCCCAGAAGCCCCACCTACCTCTTTCAGGACTTGGAAATGTGGTGCTTCTGCTCAGGCTGATCTGGATCCGGAAGCAGAGAGGTCCAAGGGCTACCACCAGAGGCCTCAGGACGGAAGCCTAAGCTCTGTGCCACAGGGACGCTCCCCCTGTTTTTCCACCCAACCTTTCCCACTTCCCTGTTCTGGTTTTGCCCTATACTGCTTCACTGAGTCTTTCCAGAACAAGGGGCCACTCCTCCACTCTTCTTGTACCTCATTTGATGTGTGGATTATGTTTTGGGTATTCCAGTTTTCTAGGTTAATATCCACTTATTAGTGAGTGCATACCATGATTGATCTTTTGAGACTGGGTTACCTCACTTAGTATGATGTTCTCCAGCTCCATCCATTTGTCTAAGAATTTCATGAATTCATTGTTTCTAATGGCTGAATAGTACTCCATTGTGTATACATACCACATTATTTGCATCCATTCTCCATTGAGGGATATCTGGGTTCTTTCCAGGTTCTAGCTATTATAAATAGGGCTGCTATGGACATAGTGGAGCACGTATCCTTATTACCTTCTGAGGAATCCTGTGGGTATATGCTCAGGAGTGGTAGAGCAGGATCCTCCAGAATGTCTTGCTTGTTATTGCTAATAAGGCTTCTGCTGCTCACAAAGCCTGCTCTCTCCTCTTTCATCCTGCTGCTATTACAATTAGTAAACCCTAAACTAGAAAAGCAGAACACTCTTTCATGTTTTGGGTTATGATTTTGAATATTATTTACTTTACATATTTTATTCCCAATGCCAATTACAAATAAAATATTATAAAATTCCAACAGACCTTCCCTTGTGCAGTGAATTTCTTTGATGTGAAGCTGTATTTTCATTAACTCTGAAAATGGCTAGAAATGGAGAGACTACCATATATTCCCTTCCAATAGCATTGGAAAATTGATAGTGCTTGTGGAAGAATTTTTCAAAAATATATCTGCCAGCTAATAAATTAAAAAGAAAAAAAAATAAAACAAAATCACAAAGTGCAGTGAATCACTGACTGACTGTTCTAATGCCCAGCCCAAACTGATCCAAGTAGTGTCCAACTCCTACAGTTTAATGTCATTGGCAATTGCAGAAGAAGAGATAGAGATGTTGTAAAAAGCAGAGGAAAAGGAATTTTATTGTGCCATATTTCCATCCTAGTATAATGCCAGAAAAGCTATGTTCATGAAGTCTCATCAACATAGCTGCCAAACAGGACCCAAATAAGGAGGACTTCAATAGATAGATAGAAGTGGGAAATCTTATGAACTCTCAACCCTAGACAAAGAACTAACAACTAAGGAATGTTGAATATGAGAGAAATAAGTTCTCCGGGGAAGAGTTCCCAAATTAGGTACTCAATACCAAGTTGTCTGCTCTGAACATGTATACATTCAAGTCATGTTATACAAATTAAGCACATTGTTCTTACATACTTAAGTATATATACATTCCTATATACACATTAGTGAGTGTGTGTGCATGTGTGTACACAGTTATGACATAACTTTAAAAAATAATATTATGATGAAAGTATGTAGATCTTTAAACAATCTCTAAGAGCTTTATATAAAAATACTTGTATCTATTTTAAAATTAAATAATTAATTTTAATTGAGGAATTTAAATATGTAATAACAATTTTACATATCACATATAAGTGAAATAAATAAGGGATGTATAGGTGGATATGAAGAAGTGCATTTGCCCAAACATATTCACTGAGTTTTCTAAAAAGCATGTAAATTCAATATTGATTTTATAACATTAGTTTTTATAATTAAAAGATTATCTCTATACTCTTAAAACTTACTTTTGAATATATTTTATGTTGATTTTAGAAGATATTATACCACCAGTACTCTGACTACTTACGTAGGAGAGTCAGGAATTTGAAGGCAGATTCATCTATATCAAAGAACTCATTACAAAAGAAGGGGAGGAAAAAGAATGATGACAAGAAGCAAGAGTAGAAGGAGGAGGGGGGAAATAATAAGTAGCAGCCCAACTGATAAATGCATATCTGAAATCAAACACTATAGTATGCATATGCAGGGTTATGTGCACATTAGTTCATGTACACATGGAGTCCAGGAGACAGTATTAGATACCCTGAAACTAGAGCATTTCACTCTGATATAAATTCTCTTAGTCCTGCTGCTTTTTAATCAAAATTAATTTTAGATTATACTGTAACAGTAAATTTACATTGGTCCATAGTTTTTAAGCATAATTAGCACCAAAAATCAACAGCCACAGTCTAAATTCTTTAATGAGAGAAAAATATTTAAATATTAAATTACATAAACATATACTGCAAAAACTGTGACCAAATCTTATATGTAATACAATCACAAGCAATTTTCCATCAGATTAATTTGAGTTATCAATAGATAAATTATTTCACAAGTGACATTTTCATCATGCTGATTCATTGTACACAAAAATCATTACATGATTGCTAACAAAATTTACAGTTAGAAGAACAGAAACTTGAGACAGATAGGCTTGCTTAGATCACAGGTTGCTGATAATGGAGGCAATCGATAATAGTAGTCAGATTCATTCTATTCAGAAAACCACAAACTGTCCAAAAATATTGATACCAAAAATAATAAAGAATAATTAATACTTATTTATATGTACAACTACAAATAAGTTCTGTGATTTCAATAGAAAATTAAGCTAGAAAGAATATGGATGAGACAAAAATAAATAACTCTTCATTAAACATATTTTATAGTATTTTAAAATGTACAAAAGTTTTATGTTATTATTAATGAAGAGTTATTGTTTACAAGGAAGGCATATGAAATACAAGATGCAACAACTTTCACTGAGCAAAGTAACCTTCCTTGCCATATGGCAAGTACTATCATTGTCCACCATTGCATTTCCTAAAAATTCTGTGACAGTAATAGGTTCTACATCTATGTCAAGTGAAATCAGTGTCATTCTTATCCAATCTACAGGGATTGCTGCTACCTTTTTCTAATTTCGCACGGATAAAATGAAACTGATACCCTCTTTTCTTTGTTTACTTGTCAAAGGAATGGACACAACTCAAATTCAGAAGAAAATGTAATGAATAGTTACAAGAATAATTTAGAAGCTCAGCATATAAAATTAGTTTTTAAGAAAACTGCTTTTATAAGTATTGCGGGACCTACTTTAGTACAATAATGCCAAAAAAGAAATTTTCATTGTCTGCAGTCTTTCAAGTGGGTAACACAGGCCATAGGAACTAAATGATTAAAAAATAGAGTATATCTAAAAGACTCCCATGGGAGATGAGCACGAAAATGATTGGTGCTAATGTGAGTGTGCAAGAAGAGGAATTGAGTCTAGTAATTGGTAAATGGCCAAAGAACTATTGCAATACATCTAATCCACTGTCTTAGGAAGAGAAAATACTTTGATGGCTTCTGTAACAATTGTCTATTCTCAAAGTAGAAAGAATTTCTTCTTAAAGAACATATAAAATTGTGATCATTGCAATCACAATTATATTGCATTACAATAAAATGGTGTTAACATAATTTCACATAAGGTGTATATGTCTATTATCATGAAATAACATCAATCTTAATAAATTCTGATATATTTTTGAAAGTAATGTTTTCTGTCTTGTAAAGACTTACCTTAATTGGGTTCTAGATTCTAATTTTTGAAGATACCAATTCAAGAAATGAATTGCATTTTAATAAAAGCCATTTTCTATGCTCTTCCCTCAAGCTCAATATTAGAAGGAGTCTGGAAAAAGTCACAGCTCATCTTGGGAAGTCAGTTTAAAATGTGCATGGCTTACTTCCTAAGTGTCACACTATGACACATTAGAAAGGGACAATAAATTTAGAGGTGAATGTTATGAGAAGCACAGTATGGTTGAAGCAATGTCCTGCCTCATTCAGTTGGAATTCCTGTTTGTCATCTACTTCTTAGCTCTATTTTTATAAAATGTATAAAAGGTATGCAACTTTGTTATGGACTCTATTTTTTTTATCCCCAAATTCAAATGATGAAGACTTACTTAGCTAATAGTACTTTCTGGGAATAGAAGGTCTTGACAGAAATGTTATGCTTAATAAGAGGGTAAATATACTCCAATCAAATATGACCTGTGTTCTTTATAGGGGATATCTTTATAGGGGATATTGAGGGATAACACATAAAAGCATTGGGAGAAGATATCCACGAGGAAGTACAGAGGGAATTTGTTGAAGAGATGAACATATGATACCCTAACTAAAACTAGACTGAGAATTAATTTATGTTCTCTCAGAAGCTCAGTCCCTGGAACATTTTGTATATTTCAAGTCATCTAATACAAATTCAGATTATTTTCTCTCATGATTGCTGAAATCAGGATGTGTTTAGTAGTTCCATTTTATTTTAAAAATGAGAGTCCCTCCTAATTGATGATCCAGTAAATATCACTTAATATTAGGAGAGCATCTACTATGCTTTGGTCTTTCTTCTGGATCTGCCATACACGCATAATATACTCTCAATATATATTTAATTTCTTCTCTTTTTTGGTTTTTTGGATTTGTTTTTTTCAAGACAGGCTTTCTCTGTATAGCCCTGGCTGTCCTGGAACTCACTCTGTAGACCAGGATGGCCTCGAACTTAGAAATCTGCCTGACTCTGTCTCCCAGAGTAATGGGATTACAGGTGTGTGCCATCACCGCCCGGCTCATATAATTTCATTTACAGCAAAAACTCTATAAAAATGTGAGGTTTGGTGAACTTAATTTTTATTTAGCCTTTGTGACTGTGACAACTGCCCTGAAAAATACTAAAAAACATTGACAAAAAGGACAGATAGTTATCACATATAATTCTGAAATCCACTACAAATAATTCTATAAAATTATCATTTAAATTAACATATTCTATCATTACTGTCTTTGTCCTGAAGACCTAACATAATTTTCATTTGCAAATCACACAAAGTCTCAATTTGGTAGATATTATGCACCACCATGTTTCATCAAATGATCAGAACATGTTTAAGATGAATACCATTTCCAGAAGTAATGGTGAAGTTCTTTCATATTTTCTGTTAAAAATGATGATAAACTATTCTAAACTATTGACAAACTGATCCCATGTAGTGGGCATATTGTACCTGTTTGTATCATGCTTTAATAACAATTTTCTTGCAACTGTCTGTTTTGAGTATGACAACTTCTCTTATGTACTCCACACTGGAACTCATCAAACCACTCTATTAAAGATTTCCTTTACCCCAGAGGCATATTTTGGCATCTTTTATATTAAAAAATTCTTAAATGTTCTTATATCATTAAGATTAGAGTGTTTTTCTTTATTTCACTTATATAAGAAAATGAGAATCAAAATGTTATATAAAACATCATTCTATAAGTGTATTTTGGAAATGTTAAAATAATGGAAATTACATTTTGGGTATCAGTATTAGCTTCAACAATGCTATGGATCTTTAGCTACTGTCAGATATGAAGCAATTCCCATAGCTCAGTCTATATGACAAGACCATTAGAGAAAACATACTGTTGTTCTCATTTATAGTTTATTTACAACACAGGAACAAACACTCCTTCCCCTAAGATACATAAAACCCCAATGTAAAACAAATCAAATAACAATCTTGATGCTTTTGAACATTAGGCTTCTATAACTCATTTATGTCCAATGGGGATGATTTTATTTCCCCTTCTAATGGCTTTATTACTCAACTTGATATGTTGAGCACAGGAAAATATCTTTGAAAATTTGAGGGCAAGAAAAATGTTTAGGGCACAAAAATGCCCATGAAATACTTATATGTACCTATTAAATTTTATAAAATCATGAGCATAGGTGTATATTTGCAGTATTTGGGTACTTTTGTCTCAAAATTTTGATGCTTATAATTAATATTAATGTGCTATCCAACTCAAAATAATGTGAATATTTTGAATGCTACTGGTATATATTCTCTATATCCCCTTGTATGCATACATAATTAAAAAGTTAATAAAATTGGACTAACAAACATATATATATATATATATATATATATATATATATATATATATGTGTGTGTGTGTGTGTGTGTGTGTGTGTGTGTGTGTGTGTGTGTGTGTGTGTGTGACTAACAAACATATTCAAACAGATCTGTAAAGATAGTAATACCTTAGGAAGTTGTTCAACATTATCTGGCAACACATAAAAGAAAACTAGAAGTGATGTGAACTATGTGGAACATACCAGGATATGTAATATGGAAGAATAGAGAACCTACAGCCACTGAAAACATCACTCATAAGATGGGAGTAAGAAAAACTCTCCAGTCATTTCAGTATTTTGGTAGTTTCTCATATAGAGTTAAACACACCTAACAAACCTAGATAGTGGTTAAAATGAGAGAATAAGAGATAAGGGGAGCAAAGGGAACTCTTAATCTCAACTCCTTTCAAAACACGCCCCTGACCAGAGAGCTGAAATCGTAATACTGTCCATGCACTGTGATAGTCTAGACTGTTCTTATAGGGTATTCTTATTTGCAAGGATCCACTAACTTTTGAAGTATTTGTCTGTAAAATGCCCTGTAAGCTGAGGTATAAATTGGACATACTTCAAAAGGATCTTCTCTGACTTGTATGAAACAGGCCTGCATAGTATCCTGTGTAGTCACCAATGACTTATTTTCCACCATTCTAAGGGCATTGTCTATTTTTTTTTATTTATTAAGGTGTAATCTATCATTCAGAGAATGAGATTCAGAGAATAGATTTGTATTTATTAAGGCTCATCTATCATTCAGAGAAACTTCCTCCTCCAGCAAATAGGAACAAATACAGAGACCCACAGCTAGATATTCCATAAAGCTTAGTGTCTTATGGTATTTCTGAGCATGGAATGAGTGGATCTCTGACTCTAGTTGGGTTCTTTTGTTGGTTTCCTTGTTCAACTGGGATGTGATAGGTTTTTTTTTATTTTATTATGTCTTACTTTGTTATATTCTTTAACATGAATGAATAAATACATAAATATATATTTATTTTAGTAGATGGATGTACTGATAAAAACCTAGCCACTATGGTAAACGTTTATAGTTGAACTGTCATACCTTCTGTGAGAGGGAAAATCAGTTTTGTTGTTGTATTGGGGATTTGATTGGGTTTTGCTAAAGCACTTAAAGTTGTATAGACAGGAAGTGGGAGAGGATCTTGAGGACTTGAAGGAGAGAAACAAAATGATTAAAATATATTTAAATTTAAAATTGATTTAAACAATAAACAATATAACAAAGATTGAATTGCCAAAAGTCAGTTCATACATGAATCTTTGTTATATGTACACATAATTAAATAATAATTCCATGCTTATTAATATATCAATTTTCTGACATTTGATTTTTCACAATGAGAACTGTTTTGTTTGTTTTGTTTTCCTTTTTGAGTTTATTCATGTGTCATAGCAACATACTCCTTTCTTTATTGGGGGTAATATTTAAATACATAGGGTAATTTCTTCAGAGATTTTTGTTTTTTAATTCTATTTAATCATTTTTTATAATCCAGATTTAATCCCCCTCCCAATCCACCCTCTGACTATTCCACATACCATCCTATGCCCCTCAATCTCCAACTCACTAAACTTCCCCACTCTCCAGTGTCTCCAGTCTCTTGAGGGTTAGGTGTATTTTCTTTGACTGAGTGCATAGTCAGCAATGCTCTGCTATATGTGTTTGGGGCCTCATATCAGCTGGTTTATGATGTCTGGCTGCTGGTCTAGTGTCTGAGAGATCTTGTTGGCCTAGGCCAGCTCTGAATGCTAGTCTTTCCATGTGGCAGCTTCTTTCAGCTTTTCCTCAGTTCAACCACAGGGATCTCAACTTCTGTCCACAGGCTGGTTGTAAATACCTAAATCTAACTCAGCTGCTTGTTGGGTCCTTCAGAGAGCAGTCATGATAACCCCCTTTTTGTAAGTATTCCATAGCCTCAATAATAGTGTCAGGATTTGTGGTTTCCCTTGAGCTGGTTCCAACTTTGGGCCTGTCCCTGGACGTCATTTTCCCCAGGTTCTTCTCCATCTTTGACCCTGAAGTTTTTTCGTACAGGAACAATTATGGGTTAGTGTTTGACTGAGGGATAGCAACCCCATCCATCACTTCATGCTCTGTCTTCCTCCTGGAGATGGGCTCTACAAGTTTCTTTTGTTATAGACAATTCTAGCAGTAAATTTTAAATATACAATGCATTAATAAATCAAAAATTTTCTTCACAATCATTATTTTGGAATAGGATTCATGTCCAGTGCCAAAAGAAAGAACTTTCCACTTCCTGAAGCAAGACAGGAACCTCAATGGAGCAATATGGGCATGGACCACTCATAAAATTTTTGGCCCAAAATTTATCCTGTCAATAAGAAATGCAGGCACATTGTGTAGAACAGAGACTGAGGAAATGGCCAACCATTAACTGGCCCAAATTGAGACCTATCCTATTGTCGATCACCAATCCTTGGTACTATTAGTGATACTTTTATACTTGCAGATAGGAGTCTATCAAGGCTGTCTTCTAAGAGGCTTCACCAAGAAGCCAACTCAGACAGATGCAGACACCCATAGGGAAATATTGGAAGTAGCATGGGGACTCTCATTGAAAAATATAGGGAAGGATTACAGATCCTGAATGGAATAGGAACTCTACAAGAAGACCAACAAAGTCAACTAACCTGGACACTTGGCTCTCTAAGAAACTGAACCACCAACCAAAAAGCATACTCTGGCTGAACATACAACTCCCCACACACATGTAGAAAATATGCAGCTTGGTCTTCATGAGGGTATTGAATAATTGGAGCAGGAGCTATCTAAAAAGCTGTTGCCTGTATGTAGGATATGTTCTTCTAGTTCGGCTGCCTTGTTTGGCCTCAGTGGGAGAAGGTACACCTAGTATCACAGAGACTTGATATTTTAGGTTTGGGAGGATATCCAGGAGCACCCACACCTGCTCAAAAGAAAGGGAGAGGACGGATGGGAGGAAGGATCTAGGGAGGGGTGACTGGGCAGTGAGCAGAATGTAAAGTGAATAACTACAAATTAAAAATAAAAATTATAATTTTTTAAAAAGGTAAGGTCTTTAATTGGAATTCTAGTCCTTTACTTTTAAATTTATTAGAACATATTGTTACTAGAATTATTTATGATTCATTTAAATAATACTTTAATATTTAATCATTTGATCATTTATGTTGACCATACCTGAAATTCCATTTTCAATTATTTGAAAGGAGAAACAGATATATATTATTTGTGACAACATAGCTTTGAATCAATCTGACTCTGGCTCCATGCTCCTATGCCCCGCTCTTTTTCTTCTATTGTAAGGATGGAAAATAAAAGATTGTTCATCATGCTGCCAAACAGGAATCTCTTTCAACATTTTTCAGGTCCTTTGAAAATTCTTCACACACACACACACACACACACACACACACACACACACACACACCAGTAGATATGTTACATTCAATTTAAATGAACAGTTTCTTTTTGTTGTATGTACATGGATGTTTTGCCTGCATGGACTTCTAAGGAACATAGGTCTCTGAAACTGAAGTTGCAGATAGTTCTGAGCTGCCATATGGGTCCTGAGAATTGAACTGGTACTTAACTTCTGAGATATTTGCATTTTTATTTAAAGTGTGTTTACATAAAAGCGTCTGCTTCTGGAGAATTATATGCATAACTAAGACTATTAATATAACCAAGTGAAAGTATTATGTTGATGTTCTATTATTTTTCAGAATTTAGCTTAAAGTTTTTAAGAGAAGTAAATATAATGTTAGGGCAAACTATATATATGTAAATTTGCACATGCATTATTTTACATGGAATACTATATTAAGAAATTTGTTAAGTTCTGAGGAAATATTTACTTCTAATCAATCAGCCAGATTTTTCCTTTTTCTTTTCTGTATTGCGAGTCATTGAGAAATGTGTGGTATTTTTTATCTATAAGCATGCTGTGTGTTAGAGGTTAGCTTTATTTGATTACTCTGTCTTTAAATAAGGAAATTCCTTATTTAAATGGCAAAGACATGCTTTCCCATATAGCCCATAATTTTTATTTTTAATTTGAAAATCTCCCAAGATTTAGAAATGTTTTAAAATATTTGCTTACTAAATTCAGTAAGTTTGAATCAACATATATTTCATATCTAAAGTGGGTTTAATTCTTTTGGAACTATTCCAGATAATAAATGAGGAAATAGTAAGTGATTTGGTGGCAGCCAATATCACTTTCTAATATTTTATTGTAAAGTATGAAAATTTTCAACACACCAAAAATGTTATTATGCATTTCTATTAAAACTCATAAAAAAGCATTAAAACATTAAAAATGTTAATGATGCCTTTAGGTACTTAAATACATGTTCTTCTTTTCTCCTAAGCAGTGAAATGTTCTAATTTCTGTGTGAGCTGATGCTGTAATGGGTTGAATGGAAAGTGGAATATAGGATATGAACACTATCTAGAGAATTTGCCAAATGAGAAAACAGTCCATATAAGACAAAGAGGCTTGCAGAATAAATGATTATAGATAAGATCATTACTCCTAGAATGTCTAAATTAGAAGCATTAGCCACATCAGCAATAGGGGCCTTTACAGAGGACAATATCTTTCCCATGCTGGAGGGCTGAACATTTTCTGGCTTAGTCTTTTCCATTGTTTGTTTCTTATATTTTAAAGACGACAGTGCTTGTCTTTAATGTACAATGGAAATTAAAATTCTGGCTTCATTTAAAACAGAAAAAGCTACCTCAGTGACTTAAACTATATTCCAAAACTTAGGAAAAGTTCACTAGTTATTTTATTTTACTCCAGGTAATCAGTCCTACATTTTTTTTCATATTAAAAGACACTTCCAGTGTAAACAATTAAATAAAAATAACTAGAGTTAATTAAGCCTCCTTTATGCTGAGGAAAATAAATTATTACCTTAGTTTAAAACACATTAAAATTGATAAATATTCTGTAGGAAAGAAGCACTTAGGCAACAGAGCTTTAAAAAATCTTATACATTAATTGTCCGATATTATGAAATATCCAACTGTTGTTTTTAGCATAATATACAGATAATTCAATAATATATAAAATAATATGTCAAATATAAGACAGTCTTCAGCTGTGAATGCAATGCCATTATTTGTATTCAGATTATCCTGAAGGGTTAACACCATGACCTTCTTCCCATTCTTTAGTTTGTGTGTGCTCAGTTGAGTTTAACTAGAGTTCCTTGCTTGTGCTTGGGTTGTAGATTATTTGCTGGAGCAAGTGAAATATACTGGTGTTTATATCCCTTTTTAAAAGTGGCATTTTCTCCACCAATAACTGCTAATTTTCTCTCATAGAGAAGTGGGGCCTCATGAGTCTTGCCCCCACTATGATGAAGTGGAAAGGGGCCTGATTTGTGCAGATAATCACAGTGACAGTGAGTCTATTAGTTCATTAGTACAATGACTTTGTAATATCTACTGGGGATCAACATGAGAGATTTGTGTGATCTAAGTCAGCCCTCATCAATTTATCTCCATACCTAGCCTGAATCTACATTCATACAATAAACAAATTAAATATCATTAATATGGTCAAGGTTTCTACTTTGACACTTCTAATAAATAATTCAGTAGTATTTTGCAGCTAATTTTGTCTGACTGGTGAAACTATTTGTCTTGTATAGTTTTTGTTCATTTGGTTGGTCTCTTTGTTACTTTGTTTTACTTTGTAGCAATTCATCAGTGAAAGTTTTACTTAAAAATATGTACACATAATCATGTCTTAGAAACTCATTGATATTCCAAGCATGTAGGAAGCCCGTACACTGATCACAATTTTGTATCTTATTCCAGTGTAAACAATCTTTCCTGACTTCCAATGTATAGTTATTATTTTGTTCCAATTGTTTATTCCAGCTATAAAGAAAACTATTCTTGATCCCTTCTTTTTGTTTTCCATTTATTCTGACATGTGGCATATTTTCCTGGACTTTACATTTTCTGGTTTGTTTGTTCATTTTCATCTCCAAGTACAATGATCAAAGGCTCTGTAAAGTACATATAGGCAATGTTAAGGTGGTAGCTGGGCAGGCATGAGCAGGGAGAAGAGTAACATTCTAAAACACCCTGACCAGGTAAGCAGGAAGTTAGATATATTGTGACTGAGAAAACTATATCTATATCTTGACAGTAGGGACCCTGAGGGACAAAACACTCATAAATCAGCCTGTTTCAATGTATCTCTGGAGTATACTGTGACTACCTTGGCTTAAGTTTACTAAATATACTTCTGATTAAGTTGTTTGTGTCTCTGTCCTGAGTGTTTTCCTCTGGGAAAAGGACAATGAAGGACAAAGCTTTTCCTGATAAGAGGAGACAAACAGTATCCAGAAAACTTGTCAGCATATCAAAATACAAAAGTCACAGGTGAAAACTTGACATGAGACTCCTAACTTTAAAGTGAGAATTATAGAATTTTTCTTATCTTTAACATTTTCCTTTCGTTCGGTTTTCATCCTTTTGTTACTTTAGGAAAATCTCACAACATAGACTAAACTAATCTTGAACTTGCAACCTTCCTCTTCCTCATCATTTTTAGTGTAGGAAATAAGGCTGCATACTACTAGGTGGCATGTTTCTATCCATTTTTAGAGCAACATATATTTCTGAAACTGAAAACTACACTAGACTTATTCATAGATGTTTACATTCTTTTAAAATTGTAAGGAAATTCTGCTGTACTATTACAGAGATACATACAGAAGACATTTTGTCTCATTGTGATTCTAGAGTGTACAGAAAAAAAGACAGAAGTCAAGTCCATTCTTTACATGTTATCTACATTTCTGCTTCACATGTATGTACACAAGAATGCATGGTTACATTTATTCCTTTAGAAAGCAAATGCTCTCAGCTTTCCTTGACAAAAGTGTTGCCTGAATAACTATGAGTAAACAATGGCTAGACAGAGATATTTTCCTTGGGTTCCAAGAAATACAAGTGCCATACTTGAAATCAATGGCTATGAAATTTTAAATTGCTCTCAATGTTCTCTGTAAACTGTAATACTAGGTACTTATTAAGGAATTGCTAGAAGGCTTCACTCTACACCATACTTTAAATATGTCTTTGTTCCATCTCACAGTTAACATCATCTTATTTATTTTAAATTATAGGGAAAAAATTAAAAATATTTAGCATTTTGTAGTCGTTTGAATACATACCATATAGACTCATTTATTTTAATGCTTACCCATAAGGAATAGCAGAATTAGGAGGGGTAACCTTATTAGAGGAGGTGTGGCCTTATTAGAATAAGTAGGTGAAGATGGAGACAGGGATTTGAATCATATATGCTCAAGCCATGGCCAGTGTAAAATAGTCTCCACCTTTCTGTCTGCAGATCCAGATATAGAACTCTAATCTCCTTCACCATCACCAAATCTGCCTGGATGCTATCATGATACTTACCATGAAGACAATGACTAAACCTCTGAAACTGTAAGCTATCCCCAATTAAATGTTTTCCTTTATAATAGAGGCTGTGGTCATAGTGACTCTTCACAGCAACGATACTAAAACTAAGACAGAAGCTAGTTCAAGGACTGGCAATGCTGTGATAGGCGTGATCATGATTTTGTTCAAAAGAATGCAGATTTGGAGACTGTGGGTTAGGAGAGCAGCAGAATATTTTAAGTGATGCTTAAATAGGTCATTTTAGTAGAACCATGAAAGGTAGTGTTGTTGTGGGTAATTTGAAATGTGGAAGTATTTCTCAAGAGGTTTCAAAGGAGAAAAATGCAAGTAGATAAATGGGGTACAGATCTAAATAAAGAATTTTCACCTGAAGAAATTCAGATGGCAGAGAGACATCTTAACAAGTGCTCAACATCATTAGTCATTAGGGAAATGCAAATCAAAACAACCCTGAGATTTCACCAGTCAGAATGGATAAGGTCAAAAACTCAGGAGACAGCAGATGTGGCAAGGATGTGGAGAATAGGAACACTCCTCTACTACTGGTGGGGCTGTAAGATAGTACAACCACTTTGGAAATCAGTCTGGCGGTTCCTCAGAAAACTGGACATGACACTTCTGGAGCACCCTGCTATACCTCTCCTGAGCATATACCCAAAGGATTCCCTGGAATGCAATAAAGACACATGCTCCATTATGTTCACAGCAGCCTTATTTATAATAGCCAGAAGCTGGAAAGAACCCAGATGTCCCTCAAAGAAGGAATGGATACAGAAAATGTGGTATATTTACACAATGGAATACTACTCAGCAATTAGAAACAATGAATTCACAAAATTTTTAGGCAAATGGTTTGATCTGGAAAATATTATCCTAAGTGAGGTAACCTAATCACAAAAGAATACACATGGAATGCAATCTCTGATAAGTGGATATTAATTAGCCCAGAAGCTCTGAATACCAAAGGTACAAATCGCATAACAAAAGACTCCCATGAAGAAGTATGGAGAGCGTCCTGATCCTCAACAGGATTGATCTAGCATTGGAGGAGAATATAAAGACTGAGAAAAGGGAGGGAGGTGATTGGAGAATGGATGGAGAGAAGAAGGTTTATGGGACATATTGGGAGGGGTGATCTGGGAAAGGGGAAATCATTTGGAATGTAAACAAAGAATATAGAAAATAAAAATATTTTAAAAAAGCCTTTTAAGATACTTTGAAAGTTAAAGGCCAAAAAAAAAGAAAGAAAGAAAGAAAGAAAGAAAGAAAGAAAGAAAGAAAGAAAGAAAGAAAGAAAGAAAGAAAGAAAGAAAGAAAGAAAGAAAGAAAAAGAAAGAAAGAAAGAAAAGAAAGATCTCTGAGGTCAGCTGTGTGGCGTGAACATCATTGCATGGAAGTCTAGAAAGAAAGGCATTATGCAATGTTGTTCTTTTGGGGTTTTTTGTTTTTTGTTTTTGCTTTTTTTTTTTATTATTCTTCAGCTGACAGCAAGAGGATTTATTGTACATAAGTTACAGTTGGCCACAAGAGAGAACAGAACTAGACCACAGTGCCAAAGGTCCAGGGTGGAGGGGCAACAGGATTGTTTTGGTTGTCAAGGCAGTCGTTTTCCCTGGTGATCTCAGTGAGGTGACATTCCAGGTCTACTGAGACTTATTACCAACAGCAGCATACAGGCCAACAATTAGTTCGGGTGTCCCAGACTTCAGCATCCCTTACTTCTGCTGCTCCTACAGGCTTTGTGGGAGCACAAGCTGGTTTACTTGGACTTCTGTTTCATCTTACTTTTCTTTGTTCTTTCTTGTTTTTTGTTTTTTTAAGTTTCTTATTGGATATTTTCTTTATTTGTATTTCAAATGTTATATCCTTTCCTTGTTTACCTCCAGAAAACCCACTATCCCCTCCTCCCTCCCTCTGCTCCTTAACCCACCCACTCCTGCTTCCCTGTCCTGGCATGCCCCTATACTGTTGGGGCATCAAGCCATCACAGGACCAAGGACCTCTCCTCTCACTGATGTCCAACAAAGCCATCCTCTGCTATATATGCAGTTGGAGCCATGGGTCATTTCATGTGTACTCTTTGGTTGGTGGTTTAGTACCTGGGAGCTCTGAGGATAGTGGTTGGTTCATAATTTTCCTAAGGGTGATGCAAACACCTTTAGCTCCTTGGGTCCTTTCTCTAGATCCTCCTGTGGGAGCCCTGTACTCAGTCCAGTAGTTAGCTAAGAGCACCTCCCTCAGTATGTCAGGCATGGAAGATCCTCTCAGGAGACAGTTATATCAGGCTCCTGTCAGCAAGCACTTGCTAGCATCCCACAATAGTGTATATGGTATGGATCCTTATGTTGGACAGTCTCTGGGTGGCCTTTCCTTCAGTCTCTATTCCATTCTTTGTTTCAAACCTTCACAGGACCAAGGGCCTCCACTCCTACTGATGCCAGATAAGGCCCTCTGTTTATTCTCTGTTCCATTCTTTGTCCCATTATTTGAGTAATTCTGGGCTAAAATTTTAGAGATAGCTGGGTGGCCCCATCCCTCAGTCAGGGATATCTAACCACTGAATGTGATTTCTGCAGGTTCTTCCTCCACTTTGTGGTATATTTCAGTTAATGTTTTCCTTGTAGGATCCTGGGAAGCTCCTGCTTTCTGAGCATCTGGATCTTTCTGCTTGCTACCCCAGTTCCCCATCCACCTTTGCTACATGGCTCTGTTTAATTTCCTGACCCTATGTACATCATTCCCCAACTCCTCCCATACCTGATTCCTCCCCCCTTTTCCCACTCTCCCTCTTTCTCTCATGTTCCGTCCACCCTCTACTTCCCTTGATCATTTTGTTCCCACTTCTAAGCAGGACTGAAGCATCCACTCTTTGGTCTTCCTTCCTCTTGAGTGTCATGTGGTCAGTGAGCTGTATCATGGATATTCCATGCTCTTTTTCTAATACCCATTTATGAGTGAGTACATACCATGTGTGGTCTTTTGTGACTGAGTTATCTCCCTCAGGCTGATATTTTCTAGATCTATCCATTCCCATGTGAATTTCATGAAGTCTTTGTTTGTAATAGCTGATGAGTATTCCATTGTGTAAATGTATCACAATTTCACTATCCATTCTTCTGTGAGGCACATCTGAGTTGTTTCTAGCTTCTGGCTATCATAAATATAGCTTCTATGAACATAGTGGAGCATGTGTCCTTATTAGATGTTGAAACATCTGGTTTAGGGCTGGGTCCTCAGGTAGTTCTATGTCCAATTTTTTGAGGAATCAGAACATTTCCAGAGTGCTTGTACCAGCTTGCAGTGCCTCTAGCAATGGAGGAGTGTTCTTCTTTCTCAGTATCCTAGCCAGCATCTGCTGTCACCTGAGTTTTTAATTTTAGCATTCTGACTGGTATGAGGTAGAATCTCAGTGTTGTTATATGTGAAGATCCTTGATCCACTTGTCCTTCATCTTTGTACAGGGAAATAATAGTGGATCAATATCATTCTTCTATGTTTTGACTGGCCAGTTGAACCAGCACCTTTTGTTGATTTGCATTTCCCTAATGACTAAGGATGTTGAACATGTCTTTAGGTGCTTCTTTGCCATTTGTGCTTACTCAGTTGAGAATTCTCTGTTTAGCTCTTTTCCCCATTTTTCAATAGGGTTATTTGGTTCTCTGAAGTCTATCTCCTTGAGTTCTTTGCATATATTGGATAATTGGCCTCTATCAGATGTAGGATTGATAAAGATCTTTTCCAGTCTGAGGGTTGCCATTTTGTTCTAATGACAGTGTCCTTTGCCTTACAGATGCTTTGCAATTTTATGCGGTCCCATTTGTCTATACTTGATCTTCAAGCATAAGCCATGGGTGTTCTGTTCAGGAACTTTATCCCTTTGTCCATGTGTTCAAGACTTTCCCCCACTTCCTCTTCTATGAGATTACGTGTATCTGGTTTTATGTGGAGGTCCTTGATCTACTTGGAAGTGAACTTTGTACAAGGAGATAAGAATGGATCAATTTGAATTCTTCTACATGTTGACTGCAAGTTGAACCAGCACAATTTTTTATAAATGCTGACTTTTTTCCACTGGATGGTTTCAGCTTTGTTGTTAAGTGAGCATAGGTGTGTAGGTTCATTTTTGGGTCTTCAATTCTATTTTATTGATATACATGCCTGTGACTCTTCTACAATTAGTAAATGTCATTGAAGCCAAGTATGTGACAGAGTTATCCCTGCTGCTTTGAAATTCAGAGATGACACACTGTGAAACTGACAAAGGTGTGATGCTCTGATGATTAAGCCTGAATTATTTTGGAAACCCCAAAAGGTTAGAAATGCCAACACCATAGGATACAAGCAGTTGGTCATATAGCTGCTAACAGGGAGTAGGAAAATCACAAGAGAAAGAATGGTGTTGTATTCAACAAAGCTGAAGGGTGTTAGAGACCTGAAAGTCATTTTGACATCAGACATGGAGATTCAGAGATTGGAGTTTGTCTAGCTGGTTTTAGTCTTGATTTAGTACACAATTTCCTCACTATTCACTCTTTCTTCCACTTTAGAGTGCTAATGCATATCCTATGCCATTATCTTGGAAGCATATGATATACTTTTTAATTTTGATTTTACAGGTAAGTACAATTAAGAGACATGTGAGTCTCAAGAGATTTTAAACTTTAGATTTTTTTTTTAATCTAGAATGGGACTTTCATAGACTCTGGTGTCTTTTGAAGTTGGACTGAATGCATTTCTGCATTTTTCTGTGGTTAGAATTCCATGGGTGTGAGAGAGTAGCATGTGGTGAATTGAATAGGTGTCGTCTATAATAGACTTATGTGTTTGGATACTTGGCCATAGAGAATGGCTCTGCTAGGAGGTATGGTCTTACTGGATGAAGTATGGCCTTTTTAAAGGTAATGTGTTACATTGAAAGTGGGACTTGAGGTCATATATGCTCAATCTATGTCCACTGTGACACAGTGTCATGGTCATAGTGTCTCTTTACAGCAGTAAAACTCAAATTAAGATTCAGTCTGTGATGTGAGAAAGCCAGAGGGCTAGTCCCAAGGCCTGCAATGAGACTGGATGTTTGGGATTCTCAGGCAATTAGACATCCAGGTACAACTGAAAGAATAGAGGAAGAGCTGAAGATGGAGTGAGGGTCCACAGAATGGGTCTAGCCAGGGGCTAGGGAGAGCAGGAGAGTTCAGGATAGTCCTTGGCTTGACTGGTGCCAGACTTGGTGCAGTCATGGGTGGAGTACAGAGAGGCCGTCTACAGAAGACTAGACTGCAGCTCTGTAGGTGAAGGCCTTCTCCATGGCTTCCCACATTGGATCCTTGAAGAAAAGAAAGTCTGTGGATCCAAATCTTTATTACCATGGTGGAAAGTGGATATATAAAACCATACCTCACTTCTCAGGGTGGGCTTTATATTAAATACCATATACATGGAGGAATGTCTTAGAAAGGAATCTTATTGTCAATGTTATGCATTTTAAATGTCACTAAACATTTAAAATAAAAACATTTATTTATATTAAAAATATATAAAACAATTTTCATCTAGCTTTCCTAAATATACATTATATTTCTGTTTTATTTTTGTTTATTACTGTTAAATCAGTTACTACACCATTATCACATACTGAAAAAATGCAACTTGATAAAGGGTAATTTAATTCAAAATGAAAATACCTAGAAGAAAATATAATAACACATAGATTGACTCACTAAAGAAATTGAATTAATTATAAATTATCATAACCAGTTTTACTGACTACAAACATCAATATTTAAAATATATGAAATTAATAATTTCAATATGTTGTGTTTAGTCATCTATTTAACAGAGCTCAATTCATCCTGTCAACAAAACATAGTAATGTGTAATCAACAAAAAATAAATGATTATCTCCTTTCTTAGAAATGTCATTACCTTTAGTGTTAAATTAACATTGTTAAAATTTTCTTAAATATTCATTATGGGTTGCTAAGTGTTTTTACAATGGTATGCACATTCAATTTTGTGGCATATGAAAATAAATTGCAAAGTATTAAGATAATTTTCTTGAAAAGATTCTCTATGATTTTATATTGAGCATGTAAGTTGATGTCAGTAATTATTATAGTATAAAACTTTGGATGCTAGCCCAAATTAAAGTTTCTCTGAGCACCAAATCTCTTATACCCCTAGTACATATTTATATTCACAGAGCATTTGACTCTCCTAGAAATCATACTAGCTATTAAAGTTTAAGCGCATATAAGGTTGTACCACTTTCTGTTTGTTAAATCAACATCTGAGAATTAATAAGAGTAAAATAGTGCTGTCATAACAACTAATTAAATATACAGTTATAGTTTGTAATATGCCATCTGAGGCTAATGTCTTGGGTGTTTTTGTTTTGTTTTGTTTTTATTTTTTTATTTTTTTTATTTTTTTGTCTTTTTCAATACAGGGTTTCTCTGTGTAGCCCTGGCTGTCCTGGAACCAACTCTGTAGATGAGGCTGGCCTAGAAATGAGAAATTCGCCTGCCTCTGCCTCCCAAGTGTGGGATTACAGGCATGTACCACCATGCCCGGCCAGCTCATATCTTGTTAGATTAATCAATAGTAAATGTATCCACTGTGAGCTTAGGTGAACATATCTTAGAGTCAACATGTGATAGTTTTTTTTTTTTTTAAACAATCTGACACAAACTAGAGTCATCTGTTGAAAAGGAACCTTAATTCTGAAAGTGCTTTCATCAGATAGGCAAGCAGACAGGTCTATGGGACATATTCCTGATTAATGATTAATGTGTGAAGACTTAGCCTTTTGGATGAAACAGCCAGTATGTGTTTTATTGAAAAGCTTCTGAGTAAGCCAATAGGGAGAAGTGAGTGAGCAGCACTCCTCTGTGGTCTCTGATTCAGATCCCACCTTTAGGCATCTACTTTGCACTCCTGCAAAGGTGAAATACAAATGATTGATAGTATTTATTTGAAATAACACATATTGTGGATAATAAGGAGAACACGTTGAAATCTAAAACCGTATTTTCAGCTGTACTCAAGAATTAAACACAAGTGGATTCATCAATTAATGGTTTTCATTGAGAGGAAAATATTTTGGACTTCAAATTAATGCTTAACCATATAAGGGGAGGATTAGAAAGCATTGGATTATGATGTATAAATGAGGGCTAACAAATGGTAGTAAAGGAAAGTTATATCATTGAATTTTATGTAAAATAGAAAATGATCTCATATGCAATTTAATCTAGTACTTCTATCTAGAAGTCCAATATATCATCCTTGTTTTAAATACAGAAGGATCTATAGATTTATTTGACTGATAATTATGGAAGAAGTGACACTCCACTAGATTATTGCCCTATAAATAGATGAAGCTGAAGGTGATGGGTAGATTAGGGATAGAATGTTTAGGAGTAAATTTAGAGGTTGGGCAAAGAGAAAAAGGGAAGGTGAAGGATAGAAAGGAAAGAATCATGAAGGACAGAACTCTATCACTCAGGAAAGTAAATCAAACGTGACCAGAAACCACACAAGAAATTCAAAACAAAATGAAACATTATAATTAAAAAAAAGCAACACCATAAATAAAGAAAACACAAGAAACAAATATTCAAAGTTTTATCAAATACAAATTTATAAATTCACTGCATGTTTGCCAATTTTTAGAAATATTTTCTTAGTATAACTTTATTCAATAAGTCTCTTGATCTCAGAAGTTGTAAAGCAATAAAATAAGCATTGTTTTTCATTTCTATTGGTTATTTTATTTATTGACATTTCAATCATGATTCCCCTTCTCAGTTTCCCCTCCACAAACCTCACATTCCCTACTCCTACCCTTCCACTGTAGGGGCTTTCTCATCTGCCACCCACTCCTGCCTCAGCATCCTAGCATTCCCCTACCCTGGGTCATCTAGCTTCCACAGAAACAGGAGTCTCCCCTACCAGTGATGTCCAACAAGGCCATCCTCTGCTACATATGTAGTTAGAGCCAAGGCTCCCTTTAACTCTGCAAAAGTGTGTTATCATAAAGCATGATAGATATTGGTTCAAAATAACAAAAAAATCAGAAGATATTAAACTGTTATCCATGGTGTGATTGCATAATATATAATTGATTTGAAAATGATTATAATTTTAAATGAAATTCATGTTGTACTTAGATTGGATGTGGCAGTTTGACTACACTATGTCCAGTGAGTTCCATAATTAGGAGGTATGGACTTGTTAAAGTAGGTCAAGGCTTGTTGAAGGAAGTGTGTCACTTTGAGGGTGTGCTTGGAAACCCTTCTCCTAGCTGCCTGAAAGCCAGTCTTCTGTTTGTCTTCAGAACAAGATGTAGAACTCTCAGTTCCTCTGTTGCCGTGTCTTCCTGGATGCTGGCATGCTTCCTGCCTTGATGATAATTGACAGAGTCTCTGAAAGTGTAATGAAGCCTGAATTAAATGTTGTTCTTCATAAGTGCTGTCTTAGTCATGGTGTCTTTTTACAATAATAGAAACCCTAAGATATTGGATACATTTTAAAAATAATGTATGACTTAAAAAGAAGGCAAAGGTGCTTAATTCATAAACTGAAGTTCTGAAATAAGATATGGAATGTTAGGAGATCAAGTGGATACAAATTATAAAGGAAGTGAAAGTACCCACTATTAGCAGATGATATGAGAGTATACCTAAGCTGTGCTACAATTTCACCAGAGAACCCCTACAGCTGATAACTTCAGCAAAGTGACAGGATATAAAATTAACTCAAAGTAATCAGTAGCCTTCTGTAAGACAAGTGATAAACAGGATGACACAGAAATTAAAGAAACAGCACACTTTGCAATATCCACAAATAATATAAAATATCTTGGTGTAACTCTTACCAAACAAGTAAAAGATCTGTATGACAAGAACTATAAATCTCTGAATAAAGAAATCAAAGAAGACTTCAGAAGATGGAAGGATGTCCCATGCTCATGGACTGGTAGGAATAACATAGTGAAAATAGCCATCTTACCCAAGCAATCTACAGATTCAATACAATCCCTAACAAAATTCCAATACAATTCTTCACAGATATGGATAGAGCAATTATTAATTTCATATGGAGAAACCAAAAAAGGGAGGGCTAAAACAGTTATAACAATAAAAGAACTGGGAGAATCTCAATTCCTGACCTCAAGCTGTACTACAAAACAAAAGTGACAAAAATTACCCATGGTGTTGGTACAGAAATAGACAGACCGATCAAGGAAATAGAATCAAAGACACAGAAATTAACCCACACACCTATGAACACTTGATCTGTGACAAAAATAAGCCAAAAATATATAATGAAAAAAAAGAAAGCATCTTTAATAAATGACGCTGGTCTAAATAGTGATCTGTAGAAAAATAGGAAAATAAAACTAGATCAATGAACAAAGCTCAACTCCAAGTGGACCAAGTACTTTAACATAAAATCACATACACTGAATCTAATAGAAAAGAAAGTAGGAAAGAACCTCAAACTCAATGGTACAGGAGGGAATTTCCTTAACAGAACACCAATGGCTCAGGCTCTAAGATCAATAATTAATACATGGGCCCTCATGAAGCTAAAAAACTTCTGTAAGGCAAAAGGCACCATCAGTAGGACAATTGGCAACCTACAGATAGGGAAAAAAATTTCTTCACTAATCATAATTAGTCAAACGGCTAATATCCAAAATATATAAAAACTCAAGAAGTAAATCTACAAAAAAAAAAAGAAAGAAAGAAAGAAAGAAACCAAATAACTAAATTTAAAAATAGGGCACAGAGGTAAACAAAGAATTCACAACAGAAAAATCTTGAAGGGTCAAGAAGCACTTAATGATATGTTCAAACTCCTTTGTGTTCAGAGAAATAACCATGGGATTTCACCTCACACAAATCTGAATGGCTAAGATAGAAGTCTCAAGTAAGAGCACATGCTCATGATGGTTTGGAGAAAGAAGAACACTCCTTCATTGCTGGTGGGATTGCAAATTGGTGCAACCATTATAGAAATCAAATTGGAGGTAGCTCAAAAATTTGGAAATTGTTCACTTGAAGACCCAGGTCTACAATTTTTGGGCATATACCCAGAAGACACAGCACTATGCCACAGGACATATGCTCTACCATGTTCATAGTAGCCTTATATGTAATAGCCAGAAGCTGGAAACAACTCTGAGCCAAAGAATGGAAACAGATAATGTGGTTCATTTACATAATTCAGTTATTCAGCTGAATTGAAATACTCTTCAGCTATTAAAAATGAGCCACAAACAACATAAAGTATCTTGGTGTGACTCAAACCAAACAAGTGAAAGATCTATATGACAAAAACTTCAGGTCTCTGAAGAAGGAAATCAAAGAAGACCTCAGAAAATGGAAAAATCTGCCATGCTCATGGATTGGCAGGATTAATATAGTTAAAATGGTCATCTTGCCAAAAGCGATCTACAGATTTAATGCAATCCCCATCAAAATCCCAACTCAGTTCTTCACAGAGTTAGAAAAAGCAATTCTCAAATCCATCTGGAATAACAAGAAACCCAGGATAGCTAAAACTATTCTCAAAAACAAAAGAAATTCTGGGGGAATCAGTATCCCTGACTTCAAGCAATACTACAGAGCAATAGTGTTAAAACTGCATGGTATTGGCACAGTGACAGACAAGTGGACCAATGGAATAGAATTGAAGATCCAGAAATGAATCCACACACCTATGGTCACTTGATCTTTGAAAAAGGAGCCAAAAACATCCAGTGGAAAAAGGATAGCCTTTTCAACAAATGGTGCTGGTTCAATTGGATGTCAGCATGCAGAAGAATGTGAATTGATCCATTCTTATCTCCATGTACTAAACTTCACTCCAAGTGGATCAAGGACCTGCATGTAAAACCAGACAAACTGAAACTAGTAGAAAAGAAACTGGGGAAGACCCTTGAGGACATGGGCACAGGGGAAAAGTTCTTGAACAGATCACCAATAGCTTATGCTTTAAGATCAAGAATTGACAAATGGGACCTCATAAAATTACAAAGTTTCTGTAAGGCAAAGGACACTGTTAAAAGGACAAAACGGCAACCATCAAATTGGGAAAAGATATTCACCAATCCCACATCTGATAGAGGGCTAATATCCAATATATACAAAGAACTCAAGAAGTTAGACCCCAGGGAACCAAATAACCCTATTAAAAAATGGGGTACAGATCTAAACAAAGAATTTTCACCTGAAGAAATTTGGATGGCCGAGAGGTACCTTAAGAAGTGGTCAACATCATTAGTCATTGGGGAAATGCAAATCAAAACAACCCTGAGATTTCACCTTACACCAGTCAGAATGGCTAAGATTAAAAACTCAGGAGACAGCAGGTGTTGGCAAGGATGTGGAGAAAGAGGAACACTCCTCCACTGCTGGTGGGGCTGTAAGATGGTACAACCACTGTGGAAATCAGTCTCGAGTTTCCTCAGAAAACTGGACATGAGACTTCTGGAGGACCCTGCTATACCTCTCCTGGGCATATACCCAAAGGATTCCCCGGCATGCAATAAAGACACATGCTCCATTATGTTCATATCAGCCTTATTTATAATAGCCAGAAGCTGGAAAGAACCCAGATGCCCCTCAAAGGAGGAATGGATACAGAAAATGTGGTATATTTACACAATGGAATACTACTCAGCAATTAGAAACAATGAATTCACAAAATTTTTAGGCAAATGGTTTGATCTGGAAAATATCATCCTAAGTGAGGTAACACAATCACAAAAGAATACACATGGAATGTAATCTCTGATAAGTGGATATTAATTAGCCCAGAAGTCCTGAATACCCAAGGCTCAAATTGCATAACAAATGACTCCCATGAAGAAGTATGGAGAGGGTCCTGATCCTGGAAATGATTGATCTAGCATTGGAAGTGAATATAAGGACAGAGAAAAAGGAGGGAGGTGATTGGAGAAGGTATGGAAAGAAGAAGGTTTATGGGACATATGGGGAGGGAGGATCCGGGTAAGGGAAATCATTTGGAATGTAAACAAAGAATATAAAAAATAAAAATATTTTAAAAAATGAGGACATCACAAATTTTGCAGGCAAATATATTGAACTAGATAATATATCCTGAGTGAGGTAACTCAGACCAAAAACATACATGGCATTTCCTCACTGATTAGTGGATATTAGCTAAAATGTACAAAATCCCTAAGACACAACCCAAGTAACAATTAGAAAGGCCCAATTGAGGATGTTTTCATTCCACTTGGAAGAGGGAAGGAAATATTCACAGGTTCAGAGGGAGGGACCTGAGTGGGAGAGGGGAAGGAGAGGGGAAAGGGAGAATGGGATTAGGTATGGCTGGGGGGTACTGTAGAAAAGACCACCAGAGGGCCAAGATAATGAATGGAGATAAGTACACTGGGGTGGGGTAGGAGGGGGAAAACTCTAGAAAGTACCAGAAACCCAGGAAGTGAGAGACTCTAAGGACTCAATAGGGGTGGCCTTAGTCAAAATGCCCAACATTGGTGAGAGGAAAATCAATGAGCCCATCTCCATTAAATAGTCAGCGCCTCAAGAGGAGGGACAGTGTTAGTAACCCACCGGTCAAATTTCTGGACCAGAACTGTTTCTGTCTGAAAGAACTACATGGACAAAAATGGAGAAGAGTCTAACGGAAAGGCAATCCAGTGAACAGCTCAATATATGGTCCATCTCATGAAAGGGTACCAAAGCCTGACACTATTACTGATACTATGGTGTGCTTACAGATGGGATCTTGGCAAGGCTGTCTCTTGAGAGGCCCCACCAGCTGCTGACTGAGACAGATGCAGATACTTATACCCAACCATTGAACTGAAGTCAGAGACCCCTATGGATAAATTAGGAAAAGTACTGAAGAAGTTGAAGTGGAGAGTGACCCCATAGGAAGACCAAAGGTCTCAACATCCCTAGACCTCTTGGATCTCCCAGAGACTGAGTCATCAAACTGTAGCATCCATTGGCCAGTCCGACACCCCCTGCCCAAATATAGCAGAAGTTGGCCTGGTCAGGCCTTAATGGGAGAAGATGCCCCTAATCCTAGAAAAATTTGAGGGTTCAGGGAAGGGGGAGAGCAGGTGGGAAGCTGGAACATGTTCTCAAAGGCAAAAAAGAGGAGCTATGTGATGAGGAATGATGGGATGGGGTGACCAAGACAGGGGACAATTAGGGAAATATACATAAATCAAATAATAGAAATCAAAAAGGAAAATAGAAACACATGTGGACTGGTGTTTCTGATATGCTAGAAATAGTGAAGAAAGAAAATGAATACCAAATTGAAAAAAAATCTAACAGAAGAGTCATTTACAAAATGAAAATACAAAACTCTTCTGAGAAAAAGAGAAAGAAAACCATCCAAAGTTTAATAAATTTTTGATGAAAAAAGACCAGGTAAGAATGTAACAGACACTCTATTTTCAAGGTTATTCATCACAGTCGCAAACAATGCAAGTGGGCAAGTGAAGACGGACAGTTAGCTTGACCTCATGTTACCTCATTTCACACACTGCTTATTTTACACTAAGTATTAGTATTTTGGGAAAAAAACTTTATAAAAGTAATTGTCATGTCAGAGAATTACTGATGAATAAGTTTATTCTTTCCAGGTATGTCTGAACTCTGGCTGAATGATTCAAGTCAGGTCTGATGGCCCAAACTTTTCTCCAAGCTTGCCCCCAAAGTAATTATGGCAATCTGTTTTAATCTCCTGGCTCCTTCTCATTTTCTGCCTAATTCTGTCTTGACCTAAATAATAATAAAGTGATTATACACCTTCTGTATCTATAAAAGTGTGCCAGTAAAACTACCCTCTCTCTCTCTTAACCAGTCTCCTACTTAAGTTATAATTGTGTAGATAAGTAGTAAACTTATTTTGTGGCATAAGGCATCTGGTTTAGTAGACTGACTTCTACACTGGTAAACTGGATATTGTTGTCCTCAATGACTGCTTCATTGTCCTCAACTACAGGGTGTCCATATTCAGTTACAATTCCAACCATATTCCATTACATTAAAGGCTGGGAAGCAGAACCTTGTCATAAATTGGAAGACTATTTCTATTATCAAAGAATGAGATACTTGCAACATGAAATCTGTTATTGCAGATGCTATGTATGTTGTGTAGTCTACTGGAACATTCACTACAATGGAGAATACCAAGGCCCACTTCAAGGGTAGAGCCCCAAAATTCATGGATATACTGAAAGAATGTTGAGTGATAGTTTACTCACAATTTTTAGAAATTCCTTTTGAACAACCAATTGCCTAGTCTCTTGGCCTGATATCCATGGAAACATTGGCATCATAGAGGAACTCATGACCACATTGCTTTCCATCATCATAAACCAGAATTTGGTGGACAGCACTGCTGGCATGGTGTCCATTTAAGTGCCAAGAACATGATCTTTCTATCCACTGGTGGTGCCAAGGCAGTGAGCAAAGACCTGCCAGAGTTAAACCATGTGCCTACTGGCTGTTTTTCTATGTTCCTGCCCCAATGTGCTCATTTTGAATCTGAATTGCTGTATTTTTGGGGTGCAAAATAATGCAAAACTGGTCGGATTAAAAGAGTTAAAGTTTAAAAAAATTAGGCAAAATGGCAAATGTGTCTTTTGAAGTAAAGAAAAAATATATTTAACAACAAATATTGCTACTTCATTTTGATGCAAAATGAAGGAAAACAAAAGGAGTTTCCTATTTTTGCATGCTACATATATAAAACCATTAGGATGCTCACATGCTAGACTATATTATTTCATCTACAAATAATAAGTAGTCTATCAATGACAAGAAAAATATAGCTTTGGATATGCAATGAATATCAAAAAATAATAAAAATATTTTAATAGTATTAAAAGTGGATAAGTCTTTTTAAGCAGAAAGTATATAAATATTATAAATTCTTTTCTTTTTGAAACATGGTCTCATTCAGTAGCCCTGGATAGCTGTCCTGCCTCACCTCCCCATGTGAATAGAATTATTATTTTAATAAATGAATAATGGCATGTTTTTGTATACCAAGCATTATGAAAACATGTATGTTATCAGATGGACAAGAGCGGGGCTCAGGGAACAGTGGATATGTCAGTTTCCAGGAACATGAAAGCCAATGTGTACACCTTGTATTCTCATAATTTCCTTGAAACATTTGAAAATTAACAACTGTGTGTCTTAGAAGGTGAAATAATGCATTAATTTGTTTAATACCACTCTGAAATTTATATTTTAATGTACCAGAGAAAGAAAGCACACACCAATGGGACGAAGTCTGAAGCAAAGCACTTGTTTCTACATTGAGGTGACAAAGACCATTATTGTCAGTCTTATATGTCGAATACCAGCCGAAATAACTTACCTTGTTAAGCTCTGAGTGGCTTTTAAATTCATTAAAATGTACTTTTCAAAATAGATCATGGATTGGCAACTTGGTCTATATATTTCTCAAGTTTTCTAAGCCAGCACTTCATAAATTTTCATGTTATATTTGACGAGCACAACTGTATTTATGACTTTATAAATAATGTTCAAAGTGCTAATATAAAACCTAGTTACATGTGTCTGAAATTTGTTAGCCCTATACCATTATAATACTGTAAGGCAAAATAAACATAGCTAAGATGAAGAAAGAAGGAAAGAAGAAAGAAAAAAGAAAGGAAGGAAGGAAAGAAGGAAGGAAGGAAGGAAGGAAGGAAGGAAGGAAGGAAGGAAGGAAGGAAGGAAGGAAGGAAAGAAGGAAGGAAGGAAGAGAAAGAAAGAGAGAGAGAAAGAAAGAAACAAACAAACAAAGGAATGTGAATGAAGGAAAAGTAAACAAAGCCATTTATTTAGCCTTACAATTGCGATCGATAATGCTGCATTACTCACTGTGCTTGTGTATTTTCACCAGCAACCAAGAGTTATTTCAGGGACACTGAACTTTATATTTTGTTGTCTGTTTTGTGGTAAATATTTCTCTCTTGCTTTGTCTTCCAGTATACACTATGTATAATTCACATTTAGATTATAGGATGGCTGTTTTTAGCACAATCCGTATTTGAAATTGAAGCATGCAATTCTAATTTTTCATCCCTTATATCCAGATTATGTTCAGAGTCAAATGAATCTGCCAGCAAATAATTCTATCCATGGATTCTAATGGGCAAGGATTAAAGAATAGCAAAGTTCTTTTAAGGACTACACAGAAAAGTATATATTATGTTAGAAAAATATTGTTAAATAAAATACAAGCTGAACTATAGTGTGTGTGTGTTTGTTTGTGTGTGTGCTGAGTGTGTGTGTGTGTGTGTGTGTGTGCTGAGTGTGTGTGTGTGTGTGTGTCTGTGTGTAGACCTAGAAATATATCCACAAAGAAAAAATTATGTTCCATGATCAGGAAGGCTCCTGTTGAAGAGAGAAGATCTGGTTTGAATTCATGTCTATGTTCACTCTCACTTTTACATGCTTAATAAAGGAATGTCTTTTAAAATGCATTTCACCATCTAAAACAGCAAATGTTAACAGTGACTGTGACTGACAAGGAAACCACACCAAGGAAATCACCACATTTTACCTAGTGAATTCATTGCTAATTCAAGGATTTGAAGGATGATTTATTTTTTTGTCTTTTACTACAGATTACAGAAGAACAGGAAGCTTACATTTGAGTCTTTACAAATCTATTCTTTGACCATTGATGGAACACTTGTCTACTTTTCCTGTCGGAGAAACTTAATATTTGATCCAAAGAATCTTTGAAAAAAATTTTTCTTACTTTCCTTCCATATGAATATGAAAATTGATTAAGAGTCAATATTTCTGCTTTGGCATAAACTTTAAAGAGTTTAGAAATGTTTCTGTTTCCCTTTCTCAGTAAGAATAAAATGGGGATAGAATGCCCTTACTCAGTTTTTCCACTGACATAGTGTCAAGTAGACAATAACATAATTGTAACCTCTTCTCCATTTCAGGACAATGTCAGGATTGCTGTTTTGTGTAAGCAGCATTTCATGATTCATAGACACACACACACATATATATAATTTATATTACTCATATATTATTTTATATTATATAATATAATTAATATTAGTTAAATAATATTAAAATATATTATATATTTATATATTACTTATATGTTAATTATATAATTAAATAAACTAATATAATTAATTATATATTTTTTCTTATTTTTAGTGATTTTTTTTTTAATTTTTAAAATTTTTTTCCTCTATTGATATATTTTATTTAATTTACATTTCAAATGATTTCCCTTTTTCTGGGTCCCCACTCCCCGCAAGTCCCATAAGCCCTCCTTCCTCCCCCTGTTCCTCTATCTACCCCTTCCCACTTCCCTGTTCTGGTATTCCCCTATACTGTTGCACTGAGTCTTTCCAGAACCAGGGGCCACTCCTCCATTCTTTTTGGACCTCATTTAATATGTGGATTATGTCTTGGGTATTCAAATTTCTAGGCTAATATCCACTTATCAGTGAGTGCATACCGTGATTGATCTTTTTAGACTGTGTTACCTCACTTAGTATGATGTTCTCCAGCTCCATCCATTTGTCTAAGAATTTCGTGAATTCATTGTTTCTAATGGCTGAATAGTACTCCATTGTGTAAATATACCACATTTTTGTATCCATTCCTCCATTGAGGGACACCTGGGTTCTTTCCAGCTTCTGGCTACTACAAATAGGGCTGCTATAAGCATAGTGGAGCATGTGTCCTTATTGCATGCTGTAGAATCCTCTGGGTATATGCCCAGGAGTGGTATAGCAGGGTCCTCAGGAAGTGTCATGCCCAGTTTTCTGAGGAACCGCCAGACTGATTTCCAAAGTGGTTGCACCATCTTGCAATCCCACCAGCAGTGGAGGAGTGTTCCTCTTTCTCCACACCCTCACCAACACCTGCTGTCTCCTGAGTTTTTGACCTTAGCCATTCTGACTGGTGTGAGGTGAAATCTCAGGGTTGTTTTGATTTGCATTTCCCTAATGATTAATGATGTTGAACATTTCTTAAGGTGTTTCTCAGCCCTCTGAAGTTCTTCATGTGAAAATTCTTTGATTAGCTTTGTACCACAATTTTTAATGGTGTTATTTGGTTCTCTGGGTTCTACCTTCTTGAGTTCTTTGTATATATTAGATATTAGCCCTCTATCAGATTTAGGGTTGGTGAAGATCCTTTCCCAATCTGTTGGTTGATGTTTTGTCCTTTTGACAGTGTCCTTTGCCTTACAGAAAGGTTGTAGTTTTATGAGGTCCCATTTGTCAATTCTTGATCTTAGAGCATAAGCTATTGGTGTTCTATTCAGGAACTTTTCCCCTGTTCCCATGTCCTCAAGGGTCTTCCCCAATTTCTTTTCTATATATACATATATATAATATTTATATTACTTATATATTATTATATATTTTATAATATATTTAATATTAGTTAAATAACATTAAAATATATTATATATTTATATATATTAATTATATATAATTATATACACTAATATATAATTAATTATATACTAATTATATATTAATCTATATATGTCTGTGTGTACACATGTTTGTTCTTGCACTGTTATTCCTCATTATTATATTGAATATTCATATTCTATAAATGCTTGACCATAACCAAATAAAACACTTTTAAGTCAGAGTACTTAAAGTAGATGTTGCTCTCTCTCTCTCTGTGTTCTTAAAAAGAGACCTTAAAAGTAATACTCCTTATTGAAACAAGACTGAGCATTTAATATACTTCAGATGAATAAGAATATTCACTCTGTTTTGTGTCTTCTTGATACTTAGATACACAACTTTTTAAAGTTTTTGTTCTTTGTCATAACCGTATAAAGCTTAATCGAATTCAATGTTAAAAATATACATTAATTGATTCTAATATTAATCTGGAAATATATTAATCTAATCTAATACATTACTCTATTAATATATTAATATAAAATAATAAATATGCATACATAAATTGTATATGTGCATATACATTTTAGCTAATAAATTTTACTACAAATTGAAAACAGGAAGAATTGACACTTAAACATGCCTAGGAAAAGAAAATAATGCACATTCAATTAGTTATTTCCAGTCATTTTTTTCATACACTGGACTTCAGACTGATTTCTGGAGTATAAATACTTTATTTTGAGGTTTCTTTCACTGATTAAAGCCATCCTTTAGAAAGCAAGAACAAAAGTTTTACATATTATCCAAATTTTTGCTAGTTATTGCAAACTTATGTACATATTTCTTTCTCTTAATAGTGATTAATCAAAGATGTCTAATTCATATTTTATGGGTGAGGAAATTCAGTTTCAAAACTTCACTGACTTACTTAGAAAACTTGCAAAAGAATGAACATTGATTTCTCTTCAATGATTCATGTATGGAAACATTTTTTTCAGAGACTTATTATGGACACTGTAACCTAAATATATCATAATCATAGCTATATAACATAAAATCTATCTTATATTTACCATGTGAATAAAGAATTAGATTTTTCTTTAGAATAAGTATGTCATATTTGATATACCTAATTATGTCATATAAACTAAAGGCTTTGAAATCCACTATTTTGAATAAGTTCCTTAATTACATAATGTCTTAATATTGTACATTATCATTCATTTCTTAATCACAATATAGAGTTATTTCTTTAACTTTCAGAGAGTTTAAGCTTCAGTGGCAAGCATTACTTTTAAATTCATAGTTGATCTTGGGTCACAATAAAGGGTTGAAGTTCACAGATAACAATGAAACAGAACAGCAAAGAAGAGAAGTTCAATTTAAATTGTAGTTTGTCCTTCACTACCTAGTTATTTCCAAGAGCTTTAAAATTATTGGTATCTTTAAAGGCATGTTTGACATTGAAAAATAGCTATAAAATAAGTCTAGTCCATCAAATAGTAAAAACACAGATATTTGTACTTTCACTATATTAAACAACAGCAGAAAACAAAAGAAAAATTATATAAACCACCCAATGTGTTGGGAAGGTCATATTTTTATGCAACAATATCAAACTTAGAATTTTAATTAAAATTTAGAATAAAGCATGTGCTAAATTATCATTTATTATTGACTAAAGACAGCCTACTGTTACAAGAAATTAGTACTTGGTCTAACAAAGTCACAATAAATAATACTGAAATTAAAATCTTTAAAGCAGGATGAATAACACTTAAACATTTAGTAAACAGCCATACATGGTACTGTAGAATCTTCCAAAGTATATTCATACTATAAAGCAGCTGAAATTCAGCTACCCTATGTTTAGGGGTCAATGTTCCAAGAATATAATGTGTACTAGTAAACAAAACTCCTAGTACTAGAAATATGTTATGGTTTTGTTGGGTTGTTAGTCTGTGAATTCCAATAATCCCCTAAACATTTCAAGCAATTGCCAGGGCTGTTGCTTCTGTTGCAGGACATTCTAGTAAAGCCATATTGTTGAAAAACATTCTAGCTGGTATTAAGCTAAAGGTATTTTCATAGGCTGACATTGATATATTATGTAAGAAGACACTATACATACTCCTGAAAGTAAAACAAAAACCTTCAGCTATACACTTGTTTAACCTCCAAGCTGTGATGATTACCTATCTTATAAGGGATGCCCATTCATGCAAATATGACAAAAACTTTACAGTAGTAATCAACAACCTTTCTTAAGTGAATTTAAGGACTGCTGTATGAAATACCTTACATTGTCATTTGGTACAAAAACTTGAGGGGTACATCTTATATTTTGTTCTGCTAAGAAGCCATACAAATAAAATATTCTTAATGACAAATAACTATATATAGTTGTCTATAGACCTATAATCAGGCATAAGACTAAGCAGACTGCTAGGAAGATACAGAAAGTAGAGTATATGAGTAGAGTTCATGAGAAAATGCTCTACACCACAAGAGAGTTTAGTTGTTTTACAATTCATTTAAATATAAATCTGGATAAATTGGTTTTAAGGGTGTGGAATAATGATGGAATGAACATAAAACTGAATCAGGCTGAGTTTCATAATATGATCCAATCAACTGGAGAATCTCAGTCTATTATGGAATCTAACAGAGTTTTTAAAAGTGTCAAAAGTTTGAATTGATGAATGAAGTATTTGTCAAAAAAGTAGATTTCTGAAAGTGAATTAGAGATGCCTGATATCCCTTGGCTTACTGTTGATGAAGGGAATTTAAGGTCGGGGAAACTGCAATGCTAGAGTAGGTACACTGTGTAAACCTAAACATCCAAAACAACGGGAAGGCCAAGAAGACCTGCCCTTAATTAATCCTGTAAGACAGAAAATAATGAAAGTGACACCAGGACATTCAAAGGGATTTGATTTTGCCCTTTCAATTATCTAATTGTACAATCAAATATGTTAGTTCTGAGTTGGAAGAATTGAATTTAGTGTGTTTAATTGAGCTTCTACTCAGCAGAGGTCATGTGTGAGCCCTGAATCATCAAATGTAAGGTAATCACATAGGTGGTATAGGCAAAATATTGTTCATAATGGCTCAGCATATAATAGGCTTCAGGCAAAGTGATTTTATGATAACATGAGTCTTATGTACCTTTGATAATGGTTAATAAGTCATAGTGTTTCCAGGCATGAAATAGACCAGAAACAATTATTTGCCTAGTTCTATAATGTACAATTGAAATAAATTTACATAACAGTTGACAGAATTTCTAGTTAAATGATTGTGGAATGAGTGAGGCCTATCATGGTTGGAAGAGGCAAATGGAAGCAAGTAGAAATTTCTCTACATGAAAAAATAGTGACTAAAAACAAATATTGCATCATAGTAGGAACTATGGAAAATAGTACCATCATACAGTATGTCAAAGTGGCAGTTTGTAAGACATCACCCTTTATACTCTCTTTTCTGTCTGTGTCAAAGGCAAATGGAGCATAAAGAATAAGAATTGACTATAGAAGACTCCTCAAGTAGTGCCTCCAATTGTGGATGCTGTACCAAAGGTGATATCCCTTCTTGAATATACTAACACATCACTTGGAACATGGTATCCAGCTAATAGATCTGGCAAATGCTTTTTTCTTAGTGACTGAAAAAATGGACTACCAAATTCAATTTCAGTTGGCAAGGTAAGGACCATACATTCACAATTTTACCCCGGGGATATTTTGAGGTTGGAATATCTACCTTAAATCTGGGTCACACCTTCTGTGGCAGCCTATATAAAGGACAAGGAAGACAGCAGAATTTATTCTTTGTTTGCTTCCCCTTGCTCTCACTGGTAAGCTTATCACTTAATTGGTAACACAGCCTCCCTTTTGGGGATTCCATATATATGGAATCATTTGATATATCAAAGTCCACCTGTGACTCATGACTCATATTCTTCAACAATGTCATAACTCCTAATCCTTCACAGATATCAACTGATCAACTAGGAACTAAGTATTTAGACTCATTAATTGGACAATTCTCATTCAAACCACAACACTTTTTATATTGGTGTCATAAACCAACCAAATCTAAACTCCATTTCTGTTAAAGACCGTGGGTCTGCTGTGGGATATCCAGGGTCCTCTGCTCCAGGAAGGCACAGGTCCGGCTGAGATGACAGACAGAACAAACCACGCACACACAGAGGCGGTTTGAACTGAATGTATTTTGGAGCTATAAGGCAAGGATTTTTATACATGAAGAGTTGGTATTACCATTTCAAAAGATGTAGCCAGTGAGGTAGGCACAATTATCATAGCCATTGGTACAAGGAAATGCAACATCAGGAACAAAGTTTCTCAAGAAACAGATACAGAGGATCAATTTACAGATGCCATCAAACTTCCTGATTAGAATACAGAGTCACTCATACTTTACAGCAAAACTTCAAAGAGTTTGAAGTTTCTTTTGTTTTTTTAATTTTTTTTATTCGATATAATTTATTTGCATTTCAAATGATTTCCCCTTTTCTAGCCCCCCACTCCCCGAAAGTCCTGTAAGCCCCCTTCTCTTCCCTTGCCCTCCCACCCACCCCTTCCCACTTCCCCATTCTGGTTTAGTTTCTTATACCACCTGGGTCTTAACAAGTTCTTGTGAGAAATCCTTATCTAACATTTAGCCTTCTATCTTGTGAAACAAAACTTCCTGAGTAAATCAATGCTTTCAGTACTGGAGTTCCAAGAGCCATCCTCATATACATATGCACAGCCATAAAAACCTGCATGTAGTTGGAAGGTAGTAATTATGTAAGCAACTGTGAGGCAAGGCACTGAAATTCTAAAACGGGGGTTGGTGGTCAGTGAGTCGACTTCAAAAGCCCGGATTATCAGCCAGGCTTTAGGAATCCCGGTGAAGAGAGAAAAGGAGGAAGTCAGGGCAGACTGCTACTTTGGAACTAAGGGCTCATTTTAAATAGCCAGAAAGTAAGAGAGTACAGTAAATTGCCAGGTTATCAGTTTCCACAGCTTCCAGAGAGTTCCGTTCTTCCCAGGACGCATTTATTTTCCGCCTCTGTCTGTAAAATATCATTTTTACAGACATCACTGGGCCACCGCGGCACATTTCTTCTATTTTAGAGAATGATATGATGTAATTAGGTTCACTAAAAGCAAGTCAATCACAATATGCCAGGATAACAAAAAATTGTTTTTCTTACATCTTTGAATTTAGCTTAACCCCAAATATTACAGGCTACAAGGTATAAAGAATGTAATTCCCCTGAAAGATTCTTCAATGAGAAATAATCTTGAGGATTATTGGTGGAACAGAGATGCCTAAAGAAACATTCAGCCATCCTAATACTCAGAAACAGCTACAGCATCATCTGTGTGAGATATAGGGAAGCTACAATTTAGAAACAAAGAGCAAACGAACTTTTGATTCTGTTGCTTATTGCTGCTGAGTAATTGCCCCATCTGTGATTCTTCTTCCTTTTTATTTCTTCTTTTTCTGCATCTAGAAACCTTCAATTAAAATGAGTGCTAAAGTAAGGAAACCAATAAAAGCTGTAATTCACTTTGTTTCAAATACAACTTAGCTTGTAAGGGTTAGCTCCATTATAGCCATGAACTATATTGAGTTTTATGATTATTGAAAGCCTCCCCCAATTCCAGTTGTGCTGCGATTATAATATACTCCACATGGAAGTGGTCCTATTTGCATTTCTTAATTTTTGACCACTGAAAAAAGGAATTCTAAAATGTATAAGATAATAAATAGGTTATATGATCTTTGCAACAGTTCTAATATAGCATACTTGGATTTAATAGAAAGATATCTTGTAGTACAATAAAATTTAATGGATTCATCTTGTTTATTTATAAACATAGCTGCATTATGGATATTGTGTAATGTTAGATGACAGACTGACTACCAATGGATCAATTGTCCAATACATTCATTGGTCACAAATGAATAACAGGATACACTGTAAGAGATGAAAGTATTTTATCTATAAATACAATTACCTACATTACCTATTGTGATAATACAGTTGGATAAGACCACACTTTTCAGATTTTTCTGTTCTAGATATATTTGAGGTGGCTGAAAAAAGTACTTCAACAACCAAAACATCTATTGCCACATAGCTCTTCTTATTGAGTATTAACTACATAATAAATTAATGTGTTCATTAAGTATTATCATTGCCTTTGAGGCTTTAAAATATAGCCTGTTTCTATAAGATACCTCACAGTGGATTTGCATGAGATACTGGTTAAATATTCTTTAACTGGACATAATAGTGCAGTAACACCAATGAAAGTTTTAAGCTTCAAAAATGAAGTGGTTATAGGAATAACAAATCACTCAACAGAAATCTTTATCACTAAGTGCCACTGTTAAGGATACAGAAGTTCTACCAAACATGTGACATATAAGGGAAATAAAATTAATTAGAAGATCCTATGGGAATTACCAATATATTTAGAAACTAGTGACATTGCATTATTCTAAAACTTTGTCCTTAGTATGCTATTTGTTCACTCATCAATATATATCTTATTAACTTTTTGTTGCAAAAACCTCATACTGATTATTTCCTTTCAGAGAAAAATATTGAACTGGAAATGGAAACATTTTCACAATCCATGCCTGTACTAAATTACTGTTGGCATTTATGTAGTTGGCACACATAATTGCTCTAATCTCTTTTTAGGTTCCAAAAATGTCCTACTGGGATAACCTGAGTTTAAAACACAATGGCTTCAAAGCATGCTGTGATTCTTAACACATTTACATTGAAATTGTTAATAACATCATAATGCCAAAAGACCATTTCATGAAATATATCTGATAATTTTGTTTATATGAAACAAAGACTTAAATTAATAAAAAATTCTCATAATTACTAATAACAAATATATTTATACAGTTATATATTATTTTGTTTCTTTCTTATACCACTAACCCTTATATTGCTATTTTATGATTTATGATTTTTATTTAAATATTTATTGTCTGTCTGTCTGTATGCCTGCCTGCCTGTCTCTCCCTCCCTCTGTCTCTGTCTCTTTGTCTCTCTCTCTCTCTCTCTCTCTCTCTCTCTCTCTCTCTCTCTCTCTGTCTGTGTGTGTGTGTGTGTGTGTGTGTTGTGTATATGTGTGTATCTTGCAGAAACACATTCAGGTCTTTATGATTTTTATGATTTTTATTTAAATATTTATTTTTAACAAATTATGGATACTCTATTTACATAATTCTCACTACTTTCTCTCTATTTCCTAATGTCCCCAATATTTACACTACTTCCTTTCAAATTCATTACCTCTCATTTTTATAGTAATTATTATTACCTAGATATACACACACATTTATATAACAGTATAGTGACATCCAATCAATTTTTAAACTTTAAAATTAACATATATGTGTATATATGTAAAAAAAAAGTACATGTGCAGAAGAAAAAGCAGAACATTGTATGACCAGCTCCTAGACAGTGTCTATTGCCAAGTAAGACTTCTATAATGGAAACACCTGTGCAAATTCCACAAGGCCCCAACCACCATGTAAAGAGCTACAGGTAATTGGAGTTTACTGTGAGAGGAGAATCAGTCTTCTCCATGGAGGGACAAATTCTCTTATAAATTCATTATTCAAGTGTAAATGGTCAGCCTTAATCACATATGCATACAAACAAACCTGAATGTGTTTCTGCAAGATACATACACACACACACATACACACACACACACACACACACACACAGAGAGAGAGAGAGAGAGAGAGAGAGAGAGAGACAAAGAGACAGAGACAGAGGGAGGGAGAGACAGGCAGGCAGGCAGACAGGCAGACAGATGAGACAGAGAGACAGAGAGAAAGGGAGACAGTTTAAATTGAGTTAGGCTGCAAGGGTGAAAGTGCTTCCTCAAGGAGCACAGACTAACTTCCTCTCCACACTAATCTCCAAAAGATGATTCAGATCTTCTCTTACAGACTCCCTTTGTCTTACAGACTCAAATGTTGTCTCAGTTTGTCTCAGACAACATTCCCTGGCAACCCTCTAACTAAAATAGCCATGGATCCAAATAAGCCATCTCTGAATGAATATTCAGTCTCTTCTCTGTTCCAAACATAATGGCCCAATCTCATTCCCAGCTCTGTTGTATACTACTGGATTTAGCCTCTTTCTCTCTGGCCCAATTTCCAAGACACTGAGCAGACTCTGGTGGAAGACCCTACTTTCCTTCCTCCTGTGGCCCTCCTCAAACAGCCCACCTTTTCTAGTCAATCACAAGCCCCAAGAATTAACTCCCAACAAACACACACACACAAAAAAAAAACACATTCTAATACAAAGCACCAACAATATCACCTGTCAGAAACACTGTATAATTACCTTCCAGGGAACCTACAACCACCACACAGGTCTAAGAATGCTAAAGTGCAACAGAAAACAAGGGATAGAACACTCAATCATCAAAGACAAGACCATTATTCAGCATCTAGACTTGCAAACATACCAAACACAGATGCCAATGTATAAGCATAAAAACTGACTCAGGAACAACTGGGACAAATGTGTCCACTAAATCCCAACAATTTTCTTACTTTAGACCCCAAGAAATACAGTATACTTGAAGCCCAAATGAAAGACTTCAAATCAACTTTTTCATATATGTTAAAGATCTTGATGAGAAAATCAATGTCTTAAATTAATCTATGAAAGCAAAACATACAGTAGAATGAGATATATAAAACAGTCCAAGACTTGTAAGTTGAAGTAGAATCAATAAAGGAAACCCAAACTAAGGAAAACCTGGAGCTGAAAATTTCAGGACACTGAAGAAGAACTGGCGGAAAACCTCACCAACAGTGATGGAAGATGAGAGAGTATCTGGCACTGAAGACATGTTAGAAGAAATAAATATCTTGTGACCTGTCTAGTAGGTCCATTATTCAGGGTTCCAAAGAGGTGCTACCTGAGGGTCAAAGGGGGGAGAGAAGAAGGAGACCAGGCAGGGTTCAATTGTCGAGGTCTCATTTAATTTTCCAGGGTTCATGGGTTTTAAGGCTTTCAGAGGAAGAGCTTGCCTCAAGGCAAGAACAAACAAGGAAGGGGTGAAGTCATTCTTAGCAGTTTCAGCAGGAAGAGATAAGGGTGGAGACATCTGATGTTTGTGCAAGCTGGAACATCCCTTGGTTTATCTCAGAACTTCCTTTTAACCAGCAGTTCATGGGGAGAGGCTCTTCTTTGTTTTACTCAGGACCTTTGCCCTGCCAGCCCTCTGGGCTGTTGGTGAGGGTCCATTATACCTGCTTTTTCTCTTGTTTAAGATTTAACAAGGGGGAAGGGGGGTGCCTAGGCAAACACACACATCTGTGGAGAGAGGTGGGAGGGGAGGAGAGTCCAGGAATTTCTTTGCAGTCCAGGTCTTACATGCTGCCCGTGAGCGGTTTTTCTCTGGCTGCCTCAGCAGCAATCTCTGACTTCTACCGGCATGGGTATCCCCTGTCCATTTTTGCCTAGTCACTGTCCAGGGAGATAGCCTTGGGAGAGCATTTGTTGAGCAATAACCTAATTGGGACCACACATAAGGACTTTCATTTGAGAGAGAATGTCTCTTCCCCAGAGGTTAACAGGTAGACCAGGGACCACGAAAGGCTGAGTAGAGCCAGTATTTCCCTCACTGTCCTCCCAAGTCAGCAACTGTGAGCCCTGAAGAGTATTTTTTTGATTGTCCAATCCCCTGTAGATGGGTCAGAGAGGCTTGCAGAAACCAAGGGGGTGGGGGCAAGCACTTTGCGAGATCACAGTAGAATCGACACCTGAGTCTAAGATGCCCTCAAAGCTTTTACCATTTATTTTAAGGCTGAGTATAGGACGATCTCTGGTGATTGCCTGAACCCAGTAAAGGGCTGAGGAACCTGGCTGGGAGGGGCCGCGCTGCTTGCCTATCACCGGGTATAGGGTGGCAGGCCACATGGAGGCGCTGGAGCAAATGAGCAGCAGTCAGTCGGAATTATGGTAAAGAGCCGCCTCCTCCTCCATGGCGGCTGTATTCTCAAGACCTAAAGGCTCCTTATCGTGGGGTCTGTTAAAGACTGGATTAATTAAAGGCATATCAGAGGGGGATGAATCCCTCAGGAGCGGAGGATAAAGAGAAGTCACAGGAGCAGATGGTGGGGACTCAGACCTGTCTATAACGACCAAGGTGGGTTTTGAAGAATTCTTTTTTAGGGGAAAGAGAGGTCATCAAAGCTGCCCGAGACAAAGTGTGGAGGCAATATTCAGTGACCAACAAAAGCTGTTGTCTGTCAGGGTCCTCGTTCTCACTCTCTATTACATCACGAATCAGCCCCCAGTAACTAAAAAAAATGTATCAGACACTGGTTTACTGGTTTTCAGAATCTTATTAATTTCCTTACAAACCTTATCTCAAGTGAGCAGGTGAATATCAGGTCCACTTAAAATTAACCAAGGATATTTACCATCGACAAAACAAAAGAATTTAATTAAATCTTTTTTCTTAACCCTTATTCCTTTTTCCCTGAATGAATGCTTGATTCCTCCTATGAAACAAGCCTCTTCAGCCTCTTTTGATAATTGTTTCCCCATGACAATTGGACAACAAGGTTTGGTGGCTTGCCTGCCCCTCCAGTAACGCACAAGCAATGCGGTCTGTGGGGTCCTTGAATCCTCTTCCCAGAATTTCTCCATCATCCAGTAGTTGACCATTCTTCGGGTCCCTGTTCAGGTGCCACTATGACCCGTCCAGCAGGTCCAGTTATTCAGGGTTCTGAAGAGGTGCTACCTAGGGTCAAAGGGGGTAGAGACGAAGGAGACCAGGCAGGGTTCAATTCTCAAGGTCTCGTGTAATTTTCCAGGGTTCACAGGTTTTAAGGCTTTCAGAGGAAGAGCTTGCCTCAAGGAAAGAACAAAGAAGGGAGGGGCGAAGGCATTCTTAGCAGTTTCAGTAGGAAGAGATAGGGGTTGTCTGGTGGACATCCGTTTTGCGCAGTCTGGAACATCCCACGGTTTATCTCAGAACTTCCCTTTAACCAGCAGTTCGTGGGGAGAGGCTCTTCTTTGTTTTGTTCAGGACCTTGGCCCTGCCAGCCCTCCAGGCTGTTGGTGAGGGTCCATTATGGCTTTCCACAATCTTGTTAAGAAAAAATATAAAGTAGAAACAAAACAAAATAAAACAACAACAACAAAGCAACCAGACAACCAAACAACAAATCCAAAGCAATCAAACAAGAAACAAAAACCAAAAATTTCTGTCACAAAACATCCAAGCATTCTGTGATACTATGAAATGACCAAATCTATGAATATTAGGAACTAAAGAACAAGAAAATGAGGTCAATCTCACAGAAAATATGTTCAACATAACTGTAGAAGAATATTCCCTCAAAAAATTAGGTATCCAGATACAAGAATCCTACAGAGCACATGGGACAGTGAAACACTTTGGATAACTGCAAAAATTCACCTATCATATTTTTCTCCAGAATCAATGACCCAGTCTCTCTCATAAATATACAGAAGAGTAACTGCTAAGACCTCCCTGCCCTTAAGACCACATCTCCAGTTTATCATACAGATCTGCCCTTCAACCTAGCTCTTTCAAAATTACTCTACTTTAGATCAGTCCAGAACTCCTGCAGGCACTCCCTGGAAACCCAGGAGAAAACTCTGGCCCGGGAAGCAGGTAGGCTAAGTATAGATTTTCACCTCTCCCACAGCTACTTATAAACTACAAATCTATCTTATCCACAAGCTCTTTAGCAGACAACTTGCTAAAGGTTGCTTCCAGCCCCTGTGCCTTCTCCAGCAGATCAAACAGATTTTACACTCTAAATGTCCATCTTCGCATTTATTGTTTTATTCTGGTCCCCATTACCAACAGGCATTAGCTGGGAACCCTCAGTCCTCTCCAACCAGTAAATCTAAATGCAGAACTTTCCTTTCTCTCCCTTTCTCCTGTCAAATCCTCCAGCTTCAATTCAGGCTCTGAAATTCCAGTCTAGCAATTGTGGCCTCTCCTCACTCTCTGCCATCATTCCCAGGGAACTGAACAGACAGATCATGGTGGAACTATCTGCTTTTTTCTTCCTTCTGGCGGACTTCCTTAGTTCCCCTGGCATACTGGCAATTTCTATAGTTCCCAATAACTAGAAAAAATATTTTAGCTGGAACTTCTGGCAGTCATATAAGTATTCCAGAAGAATATCTTACTAGGCAATACACAGCAACCACATCATGACTGAGAATGAGAAGTAACAACAGAAACCAAGGGAGAAACATCCATCACCAGGTATCAGCACTTAGAATTACATACTTTCCAAACTCAAATGTCTAGACTCCAGCATAAAAAAAAAAAAAGTTGAATGAAAATGAATAGAGAGCAGACCCAAACATATGAGTCACAATGAAAACATTTCTAAGAGGCAAGTTAGTAGCAAAAACTTTTTTTCATAAAGAAGTAGAAAGATATTATACTAGTACCTTATCAGCACAATTGGATGCAAGCCCATAGCCATAAACATAAATGGAAGAACAAAATAAAATATTTCCATGAAAATCTAGAAGTAATCCAGGTTCATTAATGCATATGTATTCAAACTAGTACTAGACGTCTTAGTTAGAAGAATAAGACCACTAAAGAAAGTCAAGGGGATACAAGTTAGAAAGTAGAAAGTCAAAATACTACTATTTGCAGAAGATAAGATATGTATTATATATACTTACATAAGTGATTCTAAAATTCTACCAGGAAACTCCGACATAAGCACTTTCTGCAAATTAGCACAACACAAAATTAACACACAATTTCAGTAGCATCTTTATGCACAAATGACTAACAGACTACAAAAGAAATCAGGGAAACATTAACTTTCACAATGACCTAATATATTAAAACCAAATATAAAATATCTTGGTATTGCTCTACCTAAGCAAGTAAAAATTTGTGTGTTTAAAAATCTTAATACTTTAAAGAAAAAAATTAAATAGGATGTCAAAAGATGTAAAGATCTCCCATGCTCATGGATTAGTAGGATTAAAATAGCAAAAATGGTCCTTCTATCAAAAGTATTCTAGAAACTCAATGGAGTCCCCATAAAAATTTCATCACGGATCCCGGGGGCGGCGGCGGCGGCAGCAGTGCAGCAGTGGCTGGTCCAGCTGAAGGGCCATCAGCAGTGGAACCAAGGCGACACAGGGTCCAGATAGGCCCTGCGCCCACGACCACTGACCTTCGCTGACCAGCTGGGCGGCAAGCAGCTGTGGTTCTGCGGAGCCTTTCGCTGCACGGAAGCCACTTCAGATCTCGGCTTCTGGCCAGTCAGGAGAGACTCACCTCCATCTTGATTTCGGACTCCAGAGATCGGACAGACTGAGGTACACAAACATAATCCGAGGCCAACACCGCAGGGGTCTGAGCCCGACGGGCGTTGGCCTGCACCCAGGCCCTGGGCTGTTCGGGTAGCCATCGGGGTGCCAACCCAGCCAGGAGGTTTTTTTGCCCTGGCCTGCGCACGCGCCGCAATTTTGCCTACAGGACCCAGAGTGCTCGGGAGGGCAGAGACGGCTAACAAGCATAGCCTGAGGCTAACAAAACAGGGGTCTAGGCCCCAAAAGGCACAGGACTGACCCCAAGAAATGGGCGGCTTGGTGGGCCATCTGTGTATCAAACCTCCCAGGAGATTGTTACCACAGCAGACTCTCCTGGTGCTTTTGGGGAGCACGGACGCACACACCGGCCATCCGGGTCACCTGGCGGACCCAATTAACAGTCATAGCCCTAGGGGAACTTTGCTCGGACCTTGGCATCCCAGGCTTTTGCCTGGACTCAGGGACTGGGCGGCCAGGCTAACCTTGTGTGCGCCAGCCTGGTTGGGGAATCAGCTGCCCAGCGGAGGGAGCAGAATACAGGGGAGGTCACAGCAGCATACACCTTCGGCGCTCCCTGGGGGTGCACACGGGCTCCACCTGGTCCACAGACACAATCTGGGGCAAGGAAGGCCTCAAGCGGAAGCCCTCAGCTCAACTCTCTCCGCTTCAGATCAGCCTGGGCGGCCGCACCACATCTCCAGGTCCCTCAAGAGGCTAGCGGGGGCTTCCGGGCGGCCAGCTGGGAGAAGTCGGTGTGCTCCAGTAAATCCTGCGGGCCCCAGCAGGAGCCTTCAGGTGCCTGCTTTGGGATCTGAACAGACTGGACAGCAGCACCCTGTCTACAGGCAGTGCAGGGTGTAAGCTGTGCACCAGAGGCCAATAGGGAAGGGGAAGCTTGCACTGGTGAGTCCAGCACTGACAAGACCAAGTAATACCAGTGAGAGCTAGATGGCAAAAGGCAAACGCAGGAGCGTCACTAACAGAAATCAAGGCAATATGGCAACATCTGAACCCAATTCTCCTCTACCAGCATGTCCTGGATACCCCATCACACCAGTAAAACAAGATTTGGATTTAAAATCACTGGTCATGATGCTGGTACAGGAACACATGAAGGACATACTTAAAGAAATTCAGGAGAAAATGGATCAAAAGTTAGAAGCCCTTGCAAGGGAAACACAAAAATCATTGAAAGAAATCCAGGAGAATACAAAAGCCAACAAGGAGGAAATGCAAAAAATACTTAAAGAAATACAGGAGAACTTTGGTCAACAGGCTGAGGTCATGAAAGACGAAACACAAAAATCTCTTAAACAAATACAGGAGAACTTTGGTCAACAGGCTGAGGTCATGAAAGAGGAAACACAAAAATCTCTTAAAGAATTACAGGAAAGCACAAACAAGCAAGTGAAGGAGCTAAGCAAAACCATCCAGGATCTAAAATCAGAAGTAGAAACAACTAAGAAAACTCAAAGGGAGACAACTTTGGAGATAGAAAGCCTTGGGAAGAAATCAGGGGGCAGAGATGCAAATGTCAACAACAGAATACAAGAAAGAGAAGAAAGAATCTCAGATGCTGAAGATTCCATAGAAACCATGGACTCAACAGTTAAAGAAAATGCAAAATGCAAAAAGCTTGTAACCCAAAATATCCAGGAAATCCAGGACACAATGTGAAGACCAAACCTAAGGATTATAGGCATAGATGAGAGTGAAGATTTACAACTTAAAGGGCCAGCAAATATCTTCAATAAAATTATGGAAGAAAACTTCCCTAACCTAAAGAGAGAGATGCCCATGAATATACAAGAAGCCTACAGAACTCCAAACAGACTGGACCAGAACAGAAATACTTCCCGTCACATAATAAACAAAACACCAAATGTTCTAAACAAAGAAAGATTATTAAAGGCAGTAAGAGAAAAAGTCCAAGTAACATATAAAGGAAGACCTATCAGAATCACAGCAGACTTTTCACCTGAGACTATGAAGGCTAGAAGGTCCTGGGCAGATCTCATGCAGACTCTAAGAGAACACAAATGCCAACCAAAACTACTATATCCAGCAAAACTCTCAATCACCATAGATGGAGAAACTAAGATATTTCACGACAAAACCAAGTTTACCCAATATCTATCCACAAACCCAGCCCTAAAAATGATAATAGGAGTACAACACCAATACAAGGAGGGAAACTTCACCCTGGAAAAAGCAAGATAGTAACCTTTCATCAAACCCAAAAGAAGTTAAGCAATCAAATTTAAAAAATAACGTCAAAAATGATAGGAAGTAGCAATCACTATTCCTTAATATCTCTTAACATCAATGGACTTAATGCCCCAATAAAAAGACACAGACTAACTGAATGGATACGTAAACAGGACCCTACATTTTGCTGCTTACAGGAAACACACCTCAGGGTCAAAGACAAACACTACCTTAGAGTAAAAGGCTGGAAGACAATTTTACAAGCAAATGGTCTCAGGAAACAAGCTGGAGTAACCATTTTAATATCAGATAAAATTGACTTTCAACCCAAAGTCATCAAAAGAGACTCTGAGGGACACTTCTTGCTGGTCAAAGGAAAAATACAACAAGAAGAACTCTCAATCCTGAACATCTATGCTCCAAATGCAAGGGCACCCTCTTTCATAAAAGAAACGTTATTAAAACTCAAAGCACACATTGCACCTAACACAATAATTGTGGGTGACTTCAACACTGCACTTTCCTCAATGGACTGATCAGGAAAACAGAAAATAAACAAAGACACAATGAAACTAATTGAAGCTTTGGACCAATTAGATTTAACAGATATATATAGAACATTCTATCCTAAAACAAAAGAATATACCTTTTTTTCAGCACCTCATGGTACCTTCTCAAAAATCAACCATATAATTAATTGGTCACAAGACAGACCTCAACAAATATAAGAAGATCGAACTAATCCCATGCCTATCTGATCACTATGGAGTAAAAGTGGTCTTCAATAGCAACAGAAACAATAGAATACCCACATACACGTGGAAATTGAACAATACTCTACTCAATGATACCTTGGTCAAGGAAGAAATAAAGAAAGGAATTAAAGACTTTTTAGAACACAATGAAAATGAAAACACAACATACCCAAATCTATGGGACACAATGAAAGCAGTGCTAAGAAGAAAACTCATAGCCCTGAGTGCCTCCAAAAAGAAAACGGAGAGAGCATACATTACCAGCTTAATGACACACCTGAAAGCCCTAGAACAAAAAGAAGCTATTTAACCCAGGAGGAGTAGAAGGCAGGAAACCATCAAATTCAGGGCCGAAATCAATCAAGTAGAAACAAAGAGAACCATACAAAAAATCAACAAAACCAGGAGCTGGTTCTTTGAGAAAATCAACAAGATAGATAAACCATTAGCCAGACTGACCAAAGGGCACAGAGAAAGTATCCAAATTAACTAACTAAGATATGAAAAGGGAGATATAACAACGGAAACTGAGGAAATCCAAAAAATCATCAGATCCTACTACAAGAGCCTGTACTCAACACAACTGGAGAATCTGGAGGAAATGGACAATTTCCTTGACAGATACCAAATACCAAAATTAAATCAGGACCAACTAGACCATCTAAACAGTCCCATAATGCCTAAAGAAATAGAAGGAGTCATAGAAAGTCTTCCAAACAAAAAAAAGCACAGGACCAGATGGTTTCAGTGCAGAATTCTACCAGACCTTCAAAGAAGAGTTAACACCAATACTCTTCAAACTATTCCACAAAATAGAAACAGAAAGAACACTACCCAATTCCTTCTACGAAGCCACAATTACGCTGATACCAAAGCCACACAAAGATCCAACAAAGAAAGAGAACTTCAGACCAATTTCCCTTATGAACATCGATGCAAAAATACTCAATAAAATTCTTGCCAACCGAATCCAAGAACACATCAAAACGATCATCCACCATGATCAAGTAGGCTTTATCCCGGGAATGCAGGGTTGGTTCAATATACGGAAATCCATCAATACAATCCACTACATAAACAAACTCAAAGAACAAAACCACATGGTCATTTCATTGGATGCTGAAAAAGCATTTGACAAAATTCAGCATCCTTTCATGCTTAAAGTCTTGGAGAGAACAGGAATTCAAGGCCCATACCTAAACATAGTAAAAGCAATATACAGCAAACCAGTAGCCAGCATCAAACTAAATGGAGAGAAACTTGAAGCAATCCCACTGAAATCAGGGACCAGACAAGGCTGCCCCCTTTCTCCTTATCTTTTCAATATAGTACTTGAGGTACTAGCTCGGGCAATTCGACAACATAAGGAGGTCAAAGGGATACAAATTGGAAAGGAGGAAGTCAAACTATCATTATTTGCAGACGACATGATAGTCTACCTAAGTGACCCAAAAAACTCCACTAGAGAGCTCCTACAGCTGATAAACAACTTCAGCAAAGTGACAGGTTATAAAATCAACTCAAGCAAATCAGTGGCCTTCCTATACTCAAAGGATAAGCAGGCTGAGAAAGAAATTAGGGAAATGACCCCCTTCACAATAGCCACAAACAATATAAAGTATCTTGGGGTGACTCTTACTAAACATGCGAAAGATCTGTATGACAAGAACTTCAAGACTCTGAAGAAGGAAATGGAAGAAGACCTCAAAAAATGGGAAAACCTCCCATGCTCATGGATCGGTAGAATCAATATAGTTAAAATGGCCATTTTGCCAAAAGCAATATACAGATTCAGTGCAATACCCATCAAAATCCCAACTCAATTCTTCACAGAGTTAGAAAGAGCAATTATCAAATTCATCTGGAACAACAAAAAAACCAGGATAGCTAAAACTATTCTCAACAACAAAAGAAAATCTGGGGGAATCAGTATCCCTGACCTCAAGCAATACTACAGAGCAATAGTGTTAAAAACTGCATGGTATTTGTACAGTGACAGGCAGGAGGATCAATGGAACAGGATTGAAGATCCAGAAATGAACCCACACACCTATGGCCACTTGATCCTCGACAAAGAGGCTGAAAACATCCAATGGAAAAAAGATAGCCTTTTCAACAAATGGTGCTGGTTCAACTGGAGGTCAGCATGCAGAAGAATGCGAATTGATCCATCCTTGTCTCCTTGTACTAAGCTCAAATCCAAATGGATCAAGGACCTCCACATAAAGCCAGACACTCTGAAGCTAATAGAAAAGAAACTGGGGAAGACCCTTGAGGACATCGGTACAGGGAGAAAGTTTCTGAACAGAACACCAGTAGCGTATGCTCTAAGAGCAAGAATTGACAAATGTGACCTCATAAGGTTACAGAGTTTCTGTAAGGCAAAGGACACCATCAAGAGGACAGATCAGCAACCAACAAATTGGGAAAAGATCTTCACCAATCCTACATCAGATAGAGGGCTAATATCCAATATATATAAAGAACTCAAGAAGTTAGACTCCAGAAAACCAAACAACCCTATTAAAAATGGGGTACAGAGTTAAACAAAGAATTCTCACCTGAAGAACTTCGGATGGCGGAGAAGCATCTTAAAAAATGCTCAACTTCATTAGTCATTAGGGAAATGCAAATCAAAACAACCCTAAGATTTCATCTTACACCAGTCAGAATGGCTAAGATTACAAATTCAGGAGACAGCAAGTGTTGGAGAGGGTGTGGAGAAAGAGGAACACTCCTCCACTGCTGGTGGGGTTGCAAATTTGTACAACCCCTCTGGAAATCAGTCTGGCGGTTCCTCCGAAAACTGGGCACCTCCCTTCCAGAAGATCCTGCTATAACACTCCTGGGCATATACCCAGAGGATTCCCCACCATGTAATAAGGATACATGCTCTACTATGTTCATAGCAGCCCTATTTATAATTGCCAGATGCTGGAAAGAACCCAGGTATCACTCAACAGAAGAGTGGATGCAAAAAAATGTGGTATATCTACACAATGGAGTACTATTCAGCCATTAGAAACAACGAATTCATGAAATTCTTAGGCAAATGGATGGAGCTAGAGAACATCATACTAAGTGAGGAAACCCAGACTCAAAAGGTGAATCATGGTATGCACTCACTAATAAGTGGTTATTAACCTAGAAAACTGGAATACCCAAAACATAATCCACACATCAAATGAGATACAAGAAGAAAGGAGGAGCGGTCCCTGGTTCTTGAAAGACTCGGTGAAACAGTATTCGGCAAAACCAGAACGGGGAACTGGGAAGGGGTGGGAGGGAGAACAGGGGAAGAGAAGGGGGCTTACGGGACTTTCGGGGAGTGGGGGGGCTAGAAAAGGGGAAATCATTTGAAATGTAAATAAATTATATCGAATAAAAAAAATTTAAATAAAATTTCATCACATTTTTTTTACAGAACTTGAAAGGACAATTTTCAACTTCCTATAGAATCTCACACACACACACACACACACACACACACACACACACACACGTACGCACCCAACATAGCTAAAACACTCCTGAATGGAACTGATTATGATATCACCATCCTCAATCTAAAATTTTACTACCGAGCTATAGTAATATATACAACATAGTAGTAGCACCAAAACAGACAGCTTGATCAGTGTTATCAAATTGAAGATCCAGACATAAATTTCCATGCCTGCTTCATGATAAAGAAGGCAAAATACACACTTTAAAAGAAGACAGCATCTGGAACAAATTTTTCTGGTCAAAGTGGATATTTGCTTGTAGAAAAAAAGATTCATACTTATCGCCCTGATCAAGAACAAATGGATCAAATGGCTATGCTGAATCTTATGTAAGATGCAATAGTGAATAATATTAAAGTCATTGTCATAGGGATTATCTTTCTGAGCAGAAGAGTGTGAAGTAAGCTCAGAGATTAAGAACAATCAATAAATGGAACCTTATGAAACTGAAGGCCTTTCTACTTCAAACAATATCCTCATTTGGACAAAGCATCAGTTTGTAGCACAAGAAAAGCTTTTCACTAACTCTACATCCTATAGAGAGCTATTAATCTAAAAGATATGAAGAAATTTTTTAAAAGGTGGACATTAGGAGAACAAATAACACAATTAAAAAATGGGGGCACAGATCCAAACAAATAAATCTCAAAAGAGGAAACTGAAATGACTGAGAGGCCCCTAAAGATATCCTTATCATTTTTAGTCATTATGTAAATGGGAATCAAAACTACTTTAAGTTTTCTATTTACAGAAATCAGCATGTCTACAGTCAGTAAAGCAAAATTCTAACAAGGATATGGAGTGAGGGTAATACTTACCTATTTCTGTTGTAAGTACATCCTTGTACTCAGTATGTAAATCAGTGTGGCTGCTCATCAGAAAGATGGGAAATGCTATATACTAAAGATATAACATTTTTACTCCTGGGTATATACCCATATGATACTTCATCCTATCATGAAATACTTTTCAACTATATTCATTTCTTCTTATTTATAATGGTCAGGACTTGGAAACAATCTACATGTCCTCCAACAGATGAATAGATAAGAAAATATGCCATTCTTGTACTGTGGAATATTACTCAGACATTTAAAAAATAAAATCATGAACTTTACAGGTAAATGATAAGACCAGAAACAAAATTATATTGAGTCAAGTAACTCTGATCCAGAGAGACAAATATAGTTTTTGCACACACACACACACACACACACACACACACACACACACACACATACATATGTATATGAGATGTTAAGTAATTGATAGACAAGCTACTGTGAATATAATCATAAAGGTTATATAGAGTAATGAACTAGCAGGTAAAGATGGATCTTCCTAGGAAGGGGAAATCCAATATATACTTATGGATGGATTTGTGGGAGGACTGTAATAGTAGGATCAAACAGGGAGAGCACAGAAAAGTGAAGGAGAAATGACAAAAGGAACAGCTACAACTAAAGGCCATGAGTGCTAAGGAAATTTCATGCAGTAGAAAGATCCTAAATATATATACACACATGTGAGGGTTATCTAAGTGAAATTGCCAAATATGAGGTGAGGCACAGCCCCAACTGTACATTTCTCCTCACCAAATGAAACTCACATCACTGAAATTGTTTATATCTAATCAAGTTCTTGGCCAAAGGTGTCTCATGGAATTCCCAAACAACACATGCTTTGCTATCTAGGTACAATAGGTCTAGCACACATTTAACCCAGACTGGCAGAATGTACAGGCATGCATGAGTCTGCACCAGATGGAGTTCTAGAGCTGAAAGGGGAAGTAGACATATACAGCATCCCTAACACTAATGCTAACTTCAATGTATCTCTACTTGTGAATGAGAAATTAGTTTACTCACAGGGAATCTCACTGGAGATACAATCCTCTTTGCAGGGTATGCCTCTGGCACACGAGTAAATGGTCATACTCAAAATAAGTTTAATAATGGAAACTTTGCACTTTGCAGGTTTGTTTTATGTTCTTGTTGGCTATTTGTTGTTGGGTTTTTGTTACTGTTTAGTTGTTTTGTCATATTCTGATTTTTTTTAAAAAAAATGATCATGTTTTGGTGTATAATTATTCCTTAGATTCCTGCTTGCATGCAAAGGAAAGACAAAAAATTATGGATCTAGATGAAACAGAATGTAGGAGTAACAGGGAATAGTAGTAAGGAGGCAAACTATAATCAGAATATATTCAGGAACTATTTTCAATAAAATAAAATAATGAGTTGTAGGATATCAGAAGCCTATTGCCTTACAGTTTTTTTCAGTTTGTCCCAACTCCCCCAAACAATGTAAGCTATTATTATTGTAACTTGTTTGCTTACTAGAACTTGAGGATATGGTCTTTTACTGAAGACTATATATCATTTATATATAGAGCTTTGAAGAATGGAAGTGTAAATGGTATGTAAGCCTTCTCCCTGAGGCCCTACTCTCAAGTATCTAAAGGTGTTATAATGCTGCTTATGGAGAAAATTAATCAATAGTCCCAGCCAGTTGTAAACCCTGTAAAAGCTGATGACTAGCCAGCCCAGCAAGATGTCTCTTATGTTTTGATAGTGGAAATATTATCTTAGGGACAACCAACAGCTGTGTGCTTGGATTCATGGCCTCCTCAGATGAAGGAAATTTATATCTGTACTGTAAAGATAACCAACTGCTTATGGCTAGTAATGTAACACTCCCTAAAGTAAACCTACATCTGACATTTTCTTAGAGTCAGTATAATCAAAAACTGTATTCTAAATACTTAACTTTATATACACCAACATGCACAGTTCTTACCCCTCATCAAAGAACTATATATTTATAACAGATAGCAACTATTACAAAGATCATAATGTATCTATAGAACACCATCTGAACCTTAGGCTCAGATATATTTTCTGATGTGAGGAGAGGAAGATAATTTTCTGAAGTTTGTTTGAGTGATAGAAGACTCCAAATTACATTACCACTTTGCATTTTGTGGCATATTTAATTTACTTTGTTTTGTGGTTTTAAGCATTATTTCTTGTTTCATATTAAACTTACCATGACCAACTCTCCTTTATGTTTTATTGAAGTTATTATTTCTAATACCTTAATATCATTTCTTAAGACTCTAGTAATGTATACCAAAGATTAAAGATTAATAGCAGTGTGAACTGTGGGCTTCTACTGGTAGTTCACTAAGAGAACTGTATTAGTTACAACAAAGGCATCTGTGTTATGTGTCATGGCATCATGGTAATAATAGGGGACATTCTCCATGTGTCCACATAGAAAGTTGATGGACAATCTATTTTTGTAAACTTAAAAAAAGAAAACTTTTAAAGTACTTTATAAATACATTTTAGAAATAGTTTATACCACAGGTTTTATTTTAAATATACTTTCCAAGTTGTCACATTTGAAATACATTCTTTTTTTGAAGTCCTAATACTTATTGGTTATTTTTCCCATGTTAGGTGATAGAAAAGGTTGGATGGCATTCAGTGGGAAGAATTCCCTTTTACCCAACTGAAACCATGTTCTTCAGCAACTCCTAGGGGAATGGAAGTCTCTGTTAGGGAGACATAATTTGGCATTTGAGTGATGATTTCTTCCTGCAGATTTGTGAAGGGATCCTTTGTAATGTGAATACTGGTAAAGAGAAAATAAAGTTAAGAGAAAAAAAAACATGTAGAAAACAGTTCTTCACTAAAAGTCTCTCAAAATCGATTGTTTCTTCAGCACATGAATAGCATGCATAGAAGATACACAAATTTGTCGAATTGTCATTAAAATCTCACAAAGAGTGAGCAGCACCAATAAATTTTGATTTAGTGTGATGATTTGAGTTGTGTCTCTTTCAGTACTCTTGTGGGTGCATGTTCCCTCAGTTTTCTGTTTGGGCTAATGAAGCCAGTACATTTTAGTTTTTCCATAATTCCACATGTTTCAACTTGTGTTGAACATACTTATCCTCCACACTTTGACAAATATGATCCTGTAAAAGAACCAACACCCCTGGTGCAAAGGAACTTCTCAACTCCACAGGCTGAAAATATCACTTGTCCAGGAGCATAAAAGTAAATATTGAAAACAATGAATGTTCATTAGCAAAACAATTAGTGCATGTTTTCCTCTTAGTTTAATGACCTACCTAGTCACGGGCTTTTATAGTAGTATATTCATATTTCCTTCACCAGGGTGGACTTGTAATAATATCTAATTCTTTACCAGCAATGTATATATATATACACTATTACATCAGGGGGCATATTTTCCTGATAGATCAGTATTGTAGTGTATAGGGCTGATACTTGGTTAGTAAGGTTTAAGAGTTTTCTCCTCTAGCAGTTCTATAGCATCTTCATGTACTGTGGATACTAGTTAGTAGGGAAAATTTTTCATTTCAGTTCTAACTGGAATTTTCTATTTCTTACAATGAAAGTATGTAGTGTCATTAGGCATGGTGTCTTACTATTATGTTTTGGTGGCAAACCAGGTGAAATATAAAAATCTGACTTATTTAGGGGCTTCTGAAATCTCACTATCTTACAACTCATAGTAAGCATTCCAAATCTGGTATTGGTATATTTATTTAAAAAGCCCATGTCTTCTAGAAGCAACACTATCAACCCATAAATAATGCTTCTATTTCAATTTCCTTTTATTCTTAGTTTACTGTTATATATATCTAAAATTTTGGGGTTTAGTTTGAAAAATAGTCAAAGAATACATTCCTTTTTTATGCATCCTTAAGTTTGTCAATCTTTCTTAATTACATTTACCACACCAGCACATTCCAGCCCTACTTATACAATTTCATGCTTACTAATTCATACCCCTAACTAACTATTCCTAATTCCTTTCCGAGCTTACCCAATATGACCACACTGCTGTTTTTTAACCATTTATCTTTCTGTAGATACTTTTCACTTTCAAATTTGTCATTTAAATATTGTCTCATTCACTCAACTGAGCATTTGTAAAACATTTTTGTTTTTTTTCTCTTTTTTATTCGATATAATTTATTTACATTTCAAATGATTTCCCCTTTTCTAGCCCCCCCCCACTCCCTGAAAGTTCCGTAAGCCCCCTTCTCTTCCCCTATCCTCCCACCCACCCCTTCCCACTTCCCTGTTCTGGTTTTGCCGAATACTGTTTCACTGAGTCTTCCAGAACCAGGGGCCACTCCTCCTTTCTTCTTGTACCTCATTTGATGTGTGGATTATGTTTTGGGTATTCCAGTTTTCTAGGTTAATAACCACTTATTAGTGAGTGCATACCATGATTCACCTTTTGAGTCTGGGTCAGCATGCAGAAGAATGCGAATTGATCCATCCTTGTCTCCTTGTACTAAGCTCAAATCCAAATGGATCAAGGACCTCCACATAAAGCCAGACACTCTGAAGCTAATAGAAAAGAAACTGGGGAAGACCCTTGAGGACATCGGTACAGGGAGAAAGTTTCTGAACAGAACACCAATAGCGTATGCTCTAAGAGCAAGAATTGACAAATGGGACCTCATAAGGTTACAGAGTTTCTGTAAGGCAAAGGACACCATCAAGAGGACAGATCGGCAACCAACAAATTGGGAAAAGATCTTCACCAATCCTACATCAGATAGAGGGCTAATATCCAATATATATAAAGAACTCAAGAAGTTAGACTCCAAAAACCGAACAACCCTATTAAAAAATGGGGTACAGAGTTAAACAAAGAATTCTCACCTGAAGAACTTCGGATGGTGGAGAAGCATCTTAAAAAATGCTCAACTTCATTAGTCATTAGGGAAATGCAAATCAAAACAACCCTAAGATTTCATCTTACACCAGTCAGAATGGCTAAGATTAAAAATTCAGGAGACAGCAGGTGTTGGAGAGGGTGCAGAGAAAGAGGAACACTCCTCCACTGCTGGTGGGGTTGCAAATTGGTACAACCACTCTGGAAATCAGTCTGGCGGTTCCTCCGAAAACTGGGCACCTCACTTCCAGAAGATCCTGCTATAACACTCCTGGGCATATATCCAGAGGATTCCCCACCATGTAATAAGGATACATGCTCTACTATGTTCATAGCAGCCCTATTTATAATTGCCAGATGCTGGAAAGAACCCAGGTATCCCTCAACAGAAGAGTGGATGCAAAAAATGTGGTATATCTATACAATGGAGTACTATTCAGCCATTAGAAACAATGAATTCATGAAATTCTTAGGCAAATGGATGGAGCTAGAGTACATCATACTAAGTGAGGTAACCCAGACTCTAAAGGTGAATCATGGTATGTAAAACATTTTTGAACATCACAATGCAGATACCACATTAGTGTTTAGACCTTCAAATTAAAATGGGGACATGTTTTAATATCCTTAGGAATTACAATCTTATTGTATCTTATACTGCTTATAATTATATAACTATATGTGAAGCACATTTATTTGTACATAAATAAAAAGCAAGCAAACAAACAAAAGAGTTCAAGTGAAGAAATCAAAAATAACTTGTATCTAGAAATAAATGATTCAGTTAGTAGTCCTTAGCAAGGACTCTAATTTTCAGTATTGTTGTCCTTGACCCAGACAGCATGTAGCTAAAAATGTATGAAAAGCTTTTCTCTAATGCAGACCAGGGCAGAATAATGCTTCTAAAGTAATTTCAAAGTGAAAAGAAGAAAGCAATAATCACAGTGGTTGGTAGATTGGAGACTGTGGGAATATACGCTCAAAGGAAAGCCTTCTCTAAATGAAGAGAAATGAGGGAATCCACTGCAGACAGACTTGTCCTTGTGTAGCCAGATCTGTTTTGACTCAGCTTATTTTCTCCATCACTGAGAAGGGGCAGCTGGGCCATCAGTCATAGTCAGATCATTTTTTCTGTGTTAAATAGACAACTTGTCAGGTAGGTAACTAAATATGTGTTATGCTCCAACAATGTCACTTAGAAGCAGAATCAACACTCTGAGCATGACTTTCAGAACACAGCATTTCATTACTAAGACGGCAGCCATTCCAATAAAGCTCCGAGGGCAATTTCACAACAGCCAGTTCAGGGAAGTCAAAGTCAGTTGAACTTTAGCAGAATAGAAAATGTTACTTCTGTGAAACGTCAACCTGCTTGAAACAGTTTCCCTACTAACTCATTTATATCAGAACACTTAGTAGACAGAACTTTTCATTGTTTTAGAAGGTAGAATTAAGTCTGTACTTTAAACCTCAAATATTAAACAAGAAAATGAATGTTGTAAAAGAAATAGATTTTTAAATTCATGTTGAATCAGCCATGTGTATGTAGTAAAAGGTTCACATCAAAGTTGAATTTATTTTATACAATTGCTTAGACATGTTAAACAATGATAATGTAACTTTATCAACACTTTCAAGAGAAGAATGTTGTTTACATGATTATTCTGAAAAAAACACTTCAAAACTTCAAAACTGCTTTGAATGACTTTTTTCTTTCTTTCTCTCTCTCTTTTTTGAATGATAGGATGAGAGTATAGTACATTTACCTCTAAAGCTTAGGAAGCTGTGGTGTAAATAGGAAATGACAGCGTCATTTTGAACTGATTACTAATCAAAATATGTCTATTGGAATTGAAGGAGCTTAAAGATCACCTGGAAGAATACATGAGATAGGAGAAAACTTAATTAGCTTTTCAAAAATGGGGGCTTATAAATTCGATAAGAAAATAATAATTAACTAAGTTATTCAATGATCAGTTGTTCCATCAACATGTAAAGCAAATTGAGTCCCACATTACTACTCACATTGCCATCTAAGTGTAAAATGTGATTCCATTATTGATAGGGCAAGTTTGTTCTATCTCCCTTTTAACTATCACTTTAGAGACAATGAAAGAAATAAAATTACTATACACTACAGTATATTCATTAATTAAAATCAGTAAATTAACATAAACTTTATATATATATCATATTTGCCTATCTGTTTTGGTATGTGCACATGTACTGGAGTTACAAGTTAGTGTTAATATATCAAGCTAATAAAACAGTTTTAAAATAAATAGAAGATATGATAAGGTACACCAGCTTTATTTGTGCTTATTACAGAGGCCTCTGCAGCCAAAGCAGGTCTAGACTTTATGTTAGAATGCCGGCTATATGAAATCAGTGATTATTCCTTGGTCTTTGAGTGCAAAGACTATGAGAGTGACCTCTTTGTGCCTCAAAACATGTATTTTCAAATCATTATCTAAAAAGTTCCTTTTAAAAAAGTGGTATCTTTATAGGTTTTGGATATTAGCCCTCTATCAGCTTTGGGGTTAGTGAAGATATTTTTCCCAATCTCTAGATTGCTGATGTGCCATATTGACTTTGTCCTTGTCTTACAGAAGCTTTCTAGTTTCAAGGGATTGCAATTATCAATTCTTGATCTTAGATCCTGAATTGGAATTCCGTTGGAGTTCCATTTAGGAAATTTCACCCAGTGCCAATGAGTTCATGGCTCTTTCCTATTTTCTCTTCTCTTAGAAAAAGTGTATCTGGTTTTATAATGAGGTCCTTGATCTATGTGGACTTGGGCTTTGTGTAAGGTCATAAATATTGATCTGTTTTTATTTTTCTGCATACCAACTTCCGGTAGAACAGCACCATGATCAATTGTGAGTCTCTGAATTAATCACCATATACTGCAAAACGAAGCTTCTCTGTTGAAGGTTGAGATATGCATGAATCCAAGGTTATAATGGTAAGTGATTTGGAGTTTGTTTAATATTGTGACTGCTTAGTAGAATAATAATAGTAGGTTCTCAGTAGGATGTATGACTGACTGTCTAGCCATAAACTCTTGGTTCCAATAATGGTGCCAGTTATGACTTTAAACTCATAGACCTCTTCTTAATTTTAGCAAGAAAGTGGTTGGTTACTTGCATGTTTTGTCATTACATTTCTATTGTCCGTACAGACAAAGCTAGCCTTTGTTGAAGATATTTTCTACTTAATCAGATTTATATGAATATCCCTTTGTCTCATAACTGTCACCAAACATTTCTCAAAATCAACTTAAGGGAGAGAACATTTATTTTTGTTAACAATACATAAGAATGTAATCAACTTTGATATAGAGATTTGGCAACTACAGCAATTTTGTCAGTATACTTGTTTATATAGAAAAAATAGAAAGCCTAATACTTTTAGTATTTTACATGCTTCTATTTCAGTGCCAGTACTATTCCAGTCCATGGAGCATTGCTGTCATATTCAAAGGGTCAGGGGTCTTCCATCCACAATTCACATTGTAGAAAATTACTCAAAGTCATATATCAAGGTATACCTCTTAGAAATTCTGAATCCAGGTGGTTGATAATAAAGATTAATGATCACAAGCTAATCATTTCTCAATGTGATAACTAAACACATCATTTTAAGGGATGAATTTATATGTGTATTATGGGAGTGCTCTGCCTACATATGTATATATGCATTTTTTGTCTATGCAGAAGCTAAAAGAGCATGTCAGATACTCTGGAATTGGAGTTATAAATAGTTATGAGCTACCATGTAGATCCTAGAAATAAATCAGGTACAGTGTCAACATGAGCAAGTACTCTTAACTACTGAACAATTTCTCCAGATGCATAGACATACACCTTTAATTAATATAATATTCCACCTCTATTCCTCAAATACTTATGCCAATATCATAGTAGAGCAAATATTTATTTCATTTTCAGGAGTTCCTAAAATCTTAACAATTTTGATGGAGTTCAAACTCTCAATGTTCAAAGCTATTTCAAAGTCTCAAGATTATCCCTAATTTTGAGTGGCCATAAATTTTAAAATGATAGTAAATTGAACACTTACAAAATGTAATGTAAAAAGAAAGTATTGAAGGATTTACATTGCAAAGGGGAATAACACTAGGGATATTGGTTCTTTAATTTTTATCTCCTTTATATTTATTTTCCTCTTTTTGCCATATAGGTACTTTATTTGTATATATTGTGGCTTATATTCATTTGAAAAGAAGTGGATCTATCTATCTATCTATCTATCTATCTATCTATCTATCTATATACTCATTACTCATACATACAAATATATTGTGTTTTATATGGGTTCTTTTCCTTCTGTTTGTTTCCTTCTTTGCTTGCTTCCTTTGTCCTATTCCTATTTGTTAGGATTTTTTTCCTAATTCCATTTTATTATCCCATAGAAGCATGTTTGTATTCAAATGAAAGACATACTGTGGTAGACCCTGACTGGAAGGGAGTTAAAAAGGAACAGGGAAGAGTAAGGGAATAATCCACAATCAGAATATGTTATATGAGAAAACAAGTCACTTTTTCAATGGAAGGGAAAATATGACAAGTCAGACATAGACAATTAGTTATTAAAAGAATAGATCTACAAAATATTCCTGCATATAAGCATCAGGGAATAATAAGCAAGAGGCAAAAAAAAATGTGAAGAGCTGGAAAATCAGTGAGCTTGCTGTAATGTGATGACTGTAGATTTGATTTTATAAAAATATCATGTGTTTAATCATAACACTAAAGTTTATACACAAAAGTCTTAGCAACATCTCTTTTCAAATGTGAGCTGAACAAGGGAGTGACAAACTTGATAGAGAAAATTTCAGGCCTTAATCATATAGAAAGCATTACAAGCACCAGAGGAAAACTGGTAATGGAAGAAGGCATACCAAAAGAATATCACTGCAGTTCATTTTCAGTACCAAATTGTAAGCCCTGAGAAAATGCATGCATGCAACACTATATGGACTGAGCATGTTATATTTAGGACTATATATGTGTACATACAAATCTATGTGCATACGATAACAGTTAGTGGTTTAGAAAGTCTATAAATTTGAAGGGAAGAAGAAACAGGAGTATGGTAGGGTTTGGATGGAGGAAAGGGAAAGGAGAAATGATGTCTTATATTGATAATATCAAAAAGTTTAAAAAAATTCAAAACCAGTTACACTGAATCTAATAGAAGAGAAAGCACAAGGGCACATCAAATTCATTGATACTGGGGGAAATTTCTCAACAGAACATCAAAGGCTCAGGATCTAAGATCAAGAATTGATAAATGGTCTAGCAGTGGTGGCTCACACCTTTAATTCCAGCACTTGGGAGGCAGAGGCAGCTGAATTTATGAGTTCAAGGCCAGTCTGGTCTACAGAGTGATTTCTAGGACAGCCAAGGCTACACAGAGAAACCCCGGTTCAAAACACCAAAAAATAAAAAATAAAATTAATTAATTAATTAATTAATAAAAGAATTGATAAATGGTCTCAGTAATAGTGTCAGGCCTTGGGACCTCCCCTTTTGCTGGATCCCTCTTTGAGCCTGTCGCTGGACCTTCTATTCCTCGGACTTCTCTCCATTTCCATCCTTTTAATTATTTCAGACAGGTGCAATTATGGGTCAGAGTTATGACTTTGGAATGGCCCCCTTCTCCCTCATTTGAAGCCCTATCTTCCTGCTGGAGGTAGGCCCTATAAGTTCCCCCTCCCTACCATCCAGCCTTTCATCTAAGGTCTCCCCCTTTTAGTTCTGTGAGTTTTTTTACCTCCCATGGCTCTGGTGCATTGTGAAGGTTCCCCTCAACCTCCTATCTCCTAAGGTTGCCAGATTCTATTCTTTCTGCTGGCCCTCATGGCTTCAGTTCTTTTCGCTCCCCAATGTCAGATCAGGTTCCCTTCTCCCATCACCATCTCCCCAGCCTCATATACATTCCCTCCTAGGTTCCTCCCTCCCTCCACACTTTTGGAGTGCTCACAAAAAGGGACCTAGCATGACAGCAACAAGCAGCTGAAAGAGTCAGATGCAGATATTTGCACCCAACCAATGGACAGAAGCAGCTCACTTCTGCTGTTGAATAAGGGAAGGCTGAATAAAGCTGAGTGTAAACCTGTAGGAGGACCAGCAGTCTCAATCAGGAACTCTGAGATCTCTCAAACACTGGATGACCAACCAAACATGAAGCACACCAGCTGATATGAGGCCCCTAGCACACATACAATAGAGGAATGTCAGGTCTGTGTTCATTCAGAGATGATGCATCTAACCCTCAAGATTCAGGAGGCCTCTGGGAGTTTAGAGGTGAGGTGGGGTCGGGGGGAGGGATATCTCCACAGAGACGGGGGAGGGGAGGAGATATGGAATGTGGAATAGTCGAGGGTGGACAGGGGTTGGGCGGGTGGGGAATAAAATATGGAGTATATAAAAATAATTAAGAAAAATAAGAAAAAAGAATTGATAAATGGGACCTCATGAAACTAAAAAGCTTCTTTAAGACAAAGGATATAATCAATAGACAAATCAGCAACCTATATATTGGGAAAAATATCTTCACTAACCACACATCTGGTAGAGGGGTAATATCCAAAATATATAAAGAATTCAGGAAGCTAACCTCCAAAAATCAAACAACCCAAACAAAAAAGAGATATGCATCTTAACAGAGAATTCACAGCAGAATGATCTTGAATGGCTGAGAAGCACGTAATGAAATGTTTAAAGTACTTAGTGTTCAAAGAAATACAAATAAAAACAACCATGAAATTCCACCTTATATCAACCAGAATGGCTAAAATAAAAAATATGACAGCACATATTAGAAAGAATGAGGAGAAAGAGGAACACTATTCCATTCCTTGTGGGATTGCAATCTCATAAAACCACTCTAGAAATAAGTCTGGAGGTTCTTCAGAAAATTAGAAATAAATCTATCTGAAGACCACCCTATACCACGCTTGCGGATATATCGAAAAGATGCCCCACCATGCCATAGGAACATCTGCTCCACTATGTTCAGATTGGACTTATCTATGATAGCCAGAAGACTGAAACAACCCAGATGTCCCAAAATAGAATAATGGATAAGAAAGAGAACATCCTGAGTTTTGCTGGCAAATAGATGGAACTAGAAAATATCCTGGGTGAGTTAAACAGACCCAAAAGGACATGCATGATATGTGCTCACTAATAAGTGGGTATTAGCCAAAATAGTACAAAATAGCCAGTATACAATCTGTAGAATTTAAGAAGGTTCACAAGCAAAAGGCCCCCAATGAGGTTCCCTCTCCCCAATTTGGGAGGGAGAAGAAAGCATTCACAGGAGGCTAAGGGAAGGAAGAATCTAGGTGGGAGAGAGGAGTTGGAGGGGAAAGGGTTAATGTGATCAGGTATTGTACAGGCAAGAAGTGGACAGGAGAAAACCATGCAGGCCAACAGATACAATAGAAACATGCAAGCTCAGGAGTTTCAGGCTGTTGGATCCTCTAGAATTCACCAGAGACTTGGTAGGTGAGATAGTCTCAGGACTCAAAGGTTCCTTATATGAAATGCCCAACAGTAGAGAAACAGTACTTGTAGACTCCACATTCAATAGAAAGGCAGGACATAAAGTGGAGGGATGGGGTTGTCATCCTACAGTCCAAAGCTCTGACCCAGAATTGTTCCTGTTTAAAATAACTGCAGTGACAATAATGGAGAAAAGACTAAGGGAACAGAGGTACAGTGATTGGTCTAACTTGGGATCCATCTCAAGGGAAGGCTCCAAGGCCTGACACTATTACTGGTGCTATGGTGTGCTTACAGACAGAAGCATGGTTGTCCTCTGAGAGCCCATGAGCTCTCATGAGAGTCAGTAGCTGACTGAGAAATACTCAGACACTTACACCCAAGAAATGGACAGGTGTCAGGGACCCCTGTGGTTGAATGTGGAAAAGACTGGAAAAAGTTGAGGAGAAAGGTGATATCTTAGGAACACCAGCAGATTCATGTAACCTGGACCCCTAGATCTCTCAGATACTCATACACCAACCAGGTAATGCACCCTACCTGAGATGAGGCCCCTGACATATATACAGCAGAGGACTGCCTGGTTTGGCCTCAATAAAAGGAGATGTGTCTAATCATTAAGAGACTTGAGGCAACAGGGAGTAGGGAGACCTTGTGAAGTTATGTGGGGTATGGATGGGTGTGGGAACATTCTCTTGGAGTTTCAGGAGGAAAAGTGGGATGAGGAACTGTGGGAGGGCAGACCAGGAAGTAGATAATGACTGGACTTAAAAAAATTAAAGATTAATAATAATAATTATTATAATTTTATCACTCTGAGATTTGCTGGTGCCTATGCAACTCATTCACGAATACAGTGCTTAGACCCAGTCCTTTCATCAGCTCCTATTTCAAACTATTTAGGATGATTAAGTAAGGCAAGTTATAGAGCAGATAGTAAATTCATGATTATATTAGATGCTGATTTAATTATAATTGTTTTCAATATTATTCAAATAGAAATTGCTAAGAGCAGTTAAGGTTTAACTGTTTGTATAATATCTATCTAAGTATTCATGTATGTATGTATGTATATATATGATAGATAGATAGATAGATGATAGTCTTCAAAAGCATCAGAGATCCACAATATATGGCATTTAAATTGTTTCATTAATAATAAATCTTTTGACTAGGAGACATGTCTACTCTTAACAGTATCCCCTTCATGGTTCAAAGAAGATATTGAACATTATAAAGTCCATTATTATAAATTATTGTTATTTTTATTAGTAGTAATAATAGTAGTATATATATATAATATTATCTAATCTATATTATACATATATTATATTATTGTATTATATAATAATTATTATTATTATTATAAAGCTGCTCCATTTGTAACAAAGTAGCCACTGGGCAAGAATTGCCCTAATTCTTTTCCAGGACAAAAAGAAAAAGAAAGAAAGTAGAAAGTTAGAGAGAGAGAGAGAAAGAGAGAGAGGGGGGGGAGAGAGAGAAGGAAAGAAAGAAAGAAAGAAACAAACAAACAAAGAAATACTGTCCTGGAAAGGGCACATTATACAGGGTACTCAACAGTTCTAGCTCTGCCAATACAGGATAAGCTAGTCCTGCATAATGCATGCTTCTGTTAAGATTGTCAGATGGGCCTCGAGAAACCCACACCATCCCCCAATCAGCACAGGAAGCCAGCTATACACCCAGCAGCCAGTGAGGAGGAGATAGCCTGCACAGGTGAGACCGGCCATGCAAATCAGAGGATCCAGACCAGAGGCCTCTGACAAGAGCCTTCTGGTTTCTGCCTCCTGATCAGGAGCATGCTCGGCAACAGCAGCGTACCATCTCTAAGCAATGCAGGAAGCTAGCTATACACCCAGCAGCCAGCGAGAAGGAGAAAGCCAGCACAGCCTGCATCCAGAGCTGATCAGGGCCACAGAGCTACATATCCAAATACAACTACAAGAGAGTGGGTCACAGCTGCCATCTTTGCTTCTGTGACTGTGCAACAGATTGGTAAGCAGGGTTCACCAGAGTAGGATCTCTTGGGACACACCCCACCCAGAATCCACCTGCACCCAGGAACTCAGCAGCACCACTGCAATTTGTGCCAGGGGAAAGCAGCTTACCCAGGGTTGCTGAGATAGGCCTGCAGGCACATAGGATGGGAAAGCTCCAGTCAGAGACAGCAGGCTCAACTAACATCAGAGATAACCAGAAGCCAAAAGGCAAACATGGGAACATGGCTAACAGAAATCAAGGCAATATGGCATCATCCAATCCCAATACTCCCACAATAGCAAATCCTGGATACCCCAATACACCAGGAAAGCAAGATTTGGATTTAAAATCACAGGTTATGATGATGATGGAGGGCATCAGGGAGGACATAAACAACTTCCTTAAAGAAATACAGGAGAACACAAGTAAACAGGGAGAAGCCCTTGAAGAACTAAGGGAAAGCACAACAGGTGAAGGAATTAAACAAAGCCATCCAGGAAGGAGGTAGAAACAATAATGAAATCACTAAGAGCGACAACTCGGGACATAGAAAGCCTAGAAAAGAAGTTAGGATCATGGATCCAAGCATCAACAACAGAATACAAGAGAGGGAAGAGAAAATCAGATGCAGACGATACCATAGAAAGCATTGATACAATAGTCAAAGAAAATGAAAAATGCAAAAAGCTCCTGACCCAAAATATCCAGGAAATCCAGGTCAAAATGAGAAGACCAAACCTAAGGATTATAGGCATAGAAGAGAGTAAAGATTTCCAACTTTATGGGCCAGTAAATGTCTTCAACAAAATTATGGAAGAAAACTTCCCTAACCTAAAGAAAGATGCCCATGAACATACAAGAAGCCTACAGAACTCCAAATAGATTTGACCAGAAAAGAAATCCATATTGTCACATAATAATTAAAACATCAAATGTACTAAACAAAGAAAGAATATTAAAAGCAGTAAGGTGAAAAGGTCAAGTAACATATAAAGGTAGACCTATCAGAATTACACTGGATTTCTCACCAGAGACTATGAAAGCCAGAAGAGCCTGAACAGACATCATGCAGGCCCTAAGGGATCACAAATGCCAACCTAAACTGCTATATCCAGCAAATCTCTCAATTACCATGAATGAAGAAACCAAGGTTTTTCATTACATAAACAAATGTACACAGTATCTTTCCACAAATCCAGTCCTTCAAAGGATAATGACTGAAAAACACCTACAAAGGGAGGGAAACTACACACAAGAAAAAGCAAGAAAGTAATCTCTGTTCACCAAACCCAAAAGAAGATATCCACACAAACATAAAAGTTACATCAACAACAGCAGGAAGCAACAATCACTATTCCTTAATATCTCTTTACATCAATGGACTCAATTCCCCAATAAAAAGACATAGACTAACAGACTGGATTCTTAAACAAGACCCAACATTTTGCTGCATACAGGAAACACATCTCAGTGTCAAAGACAAACACTACCTAAGAGTAAAAGGCTGAAAAACAGTTCTCCAAGTAAATGATCCCAGGAAACAAGCTGAAAAGTCATTCTAATATCTGATAAAATAGACTTTCAAACAAAAGTTATCAAAAAAGATACAGAACTCTACTTTATACTCATCAAAGGAAAAATCTACCAGGAATAACTCTGAATTTTGAACATCTATGCCCCAAATACAAGGGCACCGGCATTAATAAAGGAAACCTTCCTAAAGCTTAAAGCACACATTGCACCCCACACAATAACTGTGGGGGATTTAAACACCCCACTCTCTTCAATGGACAGATCAGGGAAACACAAACTAAACATGTCACAATGAAAATAATAGACGTTTTTGACCAAATGGATTTAAAAGATATCTATAAAACATTTCACCCCAAATCAAAAGAATATACCTTCTCAGCATCTCATGGTAACCTCTCCAAAACTGACCATATAATAGGTGACAAAACAGACCTCAACAGATGTAAGACATCAAACTAATCCCATGCTTCCTAACAGATCACTATGGAATAAGGATGGTCTTCAATAGCAACAAAAACAAAAAAGCTCACATACATATGGAAGCTGAACAATGCTCTACTCGATGATACCTTTCTTCAAGGAAGAAATAAGGAAAGAAATTAAAGACTTTTTAGAATTTAATGAAAATGAAGGCACAGCATAGCCAAATTTATGGGACACAATGAATGCAGTGCTAAGAGGAAAACTCATAGCTCTGAGTGCTTTCCAAAAGAAACTGGAGAGAGCTTACATTAGCAGCTTGACAGAACACCTGAAAGCTTTAGAACAAAAGGAAGCTAATACACCAAAGAGGAGAAGGCAGGAAATCATCGAAATCAGGGCTGAAATCAAACAAGTTGAAACAAAAAGAACTATACAAAGAATCAACAAAAGCAGGAGCTGGTTCTTTGAGAAAATCAACAGGATAGATAAACCTTTATGCAGACTAACCTGAGGGCACAGAGACAGTATACAAATTAAAAAAATCAGAAATGAAAAGGAAGAAATAGCAACAGAAACTGAGGAAATTCAAATAATTTTCATATTGTATTTCAAAAGCCTATACTCGACACAACTGGAAAATCTGGGCGAAATGGACAATTTCCTAGACAGATACCAACTACCAAAATTGAATCAGGATCAGATAGACCATCTAAACTGCCCCATAACCCTTATAGAAATAGAAGTGGTCATTGACAGTCTCTCAAACAAAACAAAACAAAACAAAACAAAAACAAACAAACAAACAAACAAAACAAAAAACACAGGACCAGGTGGCTTTAGTGCAGAATTTTATCAGACATTCAAAGAAGACCTAATGCCAATACTCTTCAAACTATTTCACAAAAAAGAAACAGAAGGAACATTGCCCAACTCTATGAAGCCACAATTTTGCTGATACCAAAACCACACAAAGATCCCACAAAAAAAGAGAACCTTAGACCAATTTCCCTTATGAATATAGATGCAAAAATACTCAATAAAATTCCTGCCAACAGAATCCAAGAACACATCAAATGATCATTCACCATGATGAAGTAGGCTTCATCCCAGGGATGCAGGGATGGTTCAATATACGGAAATCCATCAATGTAATCCACTACATAAACAAACTCAAAGAAAAAAAAACACATGGTCATTTCATTAGATGCTGAAAAAGCATTTGATAAAATTCAGCATCCTTTCATGCTAAACGTCTTGGAAAGAACAGGAATTCAAGGCCCATATCTATATATAATAAAAGCAATATACAGTAAACCAGTAGCCAACTTTAAACTAAATGGAGAGAGACTTGCAGCAATCCAACTAAAATCAGGGACTAGACAAGTCTGCCCTCTCTCTCCGTATTTATTCAATATAGTACTTGATGTTCTAGCCAGAGCAATTTAACAAAAGGAGGTCAAAGGGATACAGATTGGAAAGGAAGAAGTCGAACTATCACTGTTTGCAGATGATACGATAGTATACTTAAGCAACCCAAAAACTCCACCAGAGAACTCCTACAGCTGATAAACAAATTCAGCAAAGTGGCTGGATTTAAAATTAACTCAAGCAAATCAGTAGACTTCCTATTCTCAAAGGATAAGCAGGCTGAGAAAGAAATTAGGGAAATGATACCCTTCGCAATAGAAACAAACAATACAAAGTATCTTGGTGTGACATTAACCAAACAAGTGAAAGACCTCAAGTCTTTGAAGAGAGAAATTGAAGCCCTCAAAAAATGGAAAAATCTTCCATTCTCTTGGATTGGCGGGATTAATATAGTAACAATGGCCATCTTGCAAATGCGATCTACAGATTCAATGCAATCCCCATCAAAATCCCAGCTCAATTCCTCGTAGACTTAGAAAGAGCAATTTTCAAATTCATCTGGAATAACAAAAAACCCAGGATAGCTAAAACTATCTTCAACATTAATCGAACTTCTGGGGGAATCAGTATCACTGACCTCAAGCAGTACTACAAAGCAATTGAATTAAAAACTGCATGGTATTGGTACAATGATAGGCAAGTAGATCAATTGAATATAATTAAAACCTGGAAATGAACCCACAAAATTATTGTAACTTGATCTTTGACAAGGGAGCTACAACCATTGAGTAGAAAAAAGATAGCCTTTTCAACAAATGGTGCTAGTTCAACTGGAAGTCAGCATGCAAAAGAATGCAAATTGATCCATTCTTATCTCATTGTACTATGCTGAAGTCCAGGTGGATCAAGAACCTCCACATAAAACCAGACACACTGAAACCAATAGAAAAGAAACTGGGGAAAACCCTTGAGGACATGGGCACAGGGGAAAATTTCCTCAACAGAACACCAATGGCTATGCTTTAAGATCAAGCATTAACAAATGGGACCTCATAAAATTACAACGTTTCTGTAAGGTAAAGGATATTGTCAAAAGGACAAAATGGCAACCAATAAATTGGGAAAAGATCTTTATCAACACTACTTTGACAGACGACTTATACAAAGAACTCAAAGAAGCTAGTCTCCAGGGAGCCAAATAACCGTCTTAAAAATTGGGGTACAGACCTAACAAAGAATTTTCACCTGATGAATATCAAATGTCTGAGAAGCACCTAAAGAAATGTTCAAAATCCTTAGTCATCAGGAAAATGCAAATCAAAACAACACTGAAATTTCACCTCATACCAGTCAAATGGCTAAGATCAAAAACTCAGGAGAAAACAGGTGCTGGCATGGATGAAAGAAGAACACTCCTCTACTGCTGTTGGGTTTGAAATCTGGTACTACCACTTGGAAATCAGTCTGGCAGTTCCTCTGAAAACTGAGAATGATACTTCTGGAGAACCCCGCTACACCACTCCTAGGCATATACCCAGAAGATTCCCCAACATGTAATAAGGAAACCTGCTCCACTATGTTCATAGCAGCCCTATTTATAACAGCCAGAAGCTTGAAAAAACCCAGATGTTCCTCTATGGAGTAATGGATAGAGAAAATGTGGTATATATACACAATGGAGTACTATTCAGCCATTAGAAACAATGAATTCATGAAATTCTTAGAGAAATGGATAGAGCTGGATAACATCATCCTAAGTGAGGTAACCCAGTCTCAAAAGAACACTCATGGTTATGCACTCACTGATAAGCGGATATTAGTCTAGAAGCTGGGAATACCCAAGACACAATCCACATATCAAATGATGCCCAAGAAGAAGGAAGGAGTGATCCTAATCCTGGAAAGGCTCAGTACAGCAGTGTAGGGGCCAGGACAGGAAATTGGGATGGGTTGGGATGGGGAACAGGGGGAGGGAAGAGGGCTTATGGGACTTTTGGGGAGGAGGGATCCAGAGAAGGGGAAATCACTTGAAATGTAAATAAAGAATATTTCTAATAAGAAAAAAAAGATTGTCAGATTGTTCTGGGTCAGAAGCCTGAAGACAGATGTTCCAAAATTATGATTAATATAGGAGACTCTCAAGACAGTCAGATGTCTCTACAAATTGTTTAGGTTTGTGAAGTTATAAGTTTGTGTCTCCTATACATTCAGGTAATATTCAATTCTTTCTTCAATCTCTGACTACTTTGAAGACTAATTATAATCAAACTTAAGTTGTTTAACATTAAGGAAGATGACCTAGATTTGAAAGTATGGTTTTCACATAGTAATGCAAGTTAAGATCAAAACATAATTAAGGTACAGATTTGCAAAGGTCTTAAGGTAAGATAGATGTTAAAGTAATGTACCTAAATTCACAAAAGCAATGGACTGGACATCATTAGTGCATGTTATACCTTAGAGTTTACATGATTGTTATAAATATGTTCAATGTTTATCTCAAAGAAAAGGCCTTTATAATGGACAAAAGGGATAATATATTATGTGTTTGCTCCCCAAAAGGCCCAGGAATCATGTTGGCAGGAAAGACTCTGAAGGACCATCCCCCCAGTTCGTTTTGATTAGTTAAAAAAAGTTGCCAGTGGCCAATGGTAGGACACTTAGGAGTCCTGGGCAAGGGACTGAGGAAAGGCAGAAAGAGAGAGTAGCCATGATAGGAAAGGAGCAGAAACTATGCCTGAGAAGTACAAGACAAAGAATATAGCCATTATGTAGGTGCTGTGGAACTCAGTCCAATAGTTCTGCAGGTCTGAGTCCAAGCCAGCCAAGATGGAATATAGGTTTTAATAAGTAATAACTCAGGAATGTCAGAGGAGTATCTTAGCCACATGGAGAGTTAGAAGTAGCCCAGCCATTGAGCTGTTTAAAGCAAATTAAAATTAATGTGTTTAATATGTATTAAAATATAATGTGTTTCTTTCAATCAGGTTCACATAATATTGGGATGAATGGTCAAAAGTAGTGCTGCCAACACTGAGGTCTATTTGACTAGAAATAGTTGGGTACTGCTACAGAGATAAAGCTGAAAAATCTCAAAAGTCAAATCCACAATTTAATCTTTCTTCTCTCTCTCTCTCTCTCTCTGTCTCCCTTTCCAGCTCAGAAATCTGCCTGCATCTGCCTCATGGGTGCTGGAATTAAAGCCATACACTGCCTTGCCTGGTTTCTAATAAGTTTTGTTTTTTATTTATTTATTGAATTTTCTTCTGTCATTTTTCAAGTTTGGGTTTCTCTGTGTAGCCCTGACTGCCTTGAAACAAACTCAGTAAAACAAGCTGGTCTCAAACTCAAAGAGACCCACCTGTCTCTGCTAATCTCCAAATATGTAATCAAATATATTCTTTTCTATATATCAATCTATTATCAACCATACATATCTCTGGTCCTCTTATCCAGATTTAGGGACTCTTCCATGTTTGTCTGTATGTGTGTGTGTGTTTACTCTCTTACATTATAGCCTCATTTTGTAACCTTTATGATTTTTCAGGGAGTTTGATGTTAGCAATGATGGTATCTATTTTGCCACTCTTCCATACCCCATACATTGTAAAATTTTAATAAATATTAATATTTCAGGAATCATTGCAAAAGTCATTATCTTTTAGGAAAAGGAATTAAAGAGTAGATTAAAGAGATTTCTATATCTCAATAATATACTCAAGAATGAGATACTACACATGGTAGCTATTAATGCAGAAAAGGCTAAATTGACCATTTCTAAAGAGCCATGCAGCAGTATTATTGCAGGTTTTCTATGATTATACTACTCTTAACATTCAGTATGATTTAGCACAAGAGGGGATCTGTTTCTAACAAGGGCTCTTACTTTATGCAAGCTCAGAATACTGATGTACAAAGGTCTCATATCAACTTCTTTTTTTGTCTTGAGAAATATAATTATTCTAATGGACCAGAAAACTAAGCAGTATGATTAGCATATTCTTTTAAAGTATGAAACTGCAAGAGTCAAATAATAAAGCAAAGGCTGTTTGATGAGTTTGAGATCATTACAATATTTGAATACTGAATCTTTTCAAGTCTATTCATGATATGCTCATCTCCACAATATGATATTATATTACAGAGAGCAGTAAATACTCAATCATAGGCCTCTCTAGTTAGCCCATTTTTAGAAGGTTCATGCATACACATTTCTCTATGTTTTTTGTTGTTATTGTTTTCATTTTTGTTGTTGTTTTTGTTGTTTCTTTGGGTTTTTTGAGACAGGAGACCAAAGACCTCTCTTCCCACTGATGCCCAACAAGGCATTCCTCTGCCACATTTTTGGCTAGAACCATGTGTACCCCTTGGTTGATGGTTCAGTCACTGGGAGTCTTGGTGTATCTTGGTGTGCGAAGTCATTGCTCTTCCCATGGGGCTATAAACACCTTCAGCTCCTCGGGACCACCCCCCAGATTCTTTGTTTGGGACCCTAAGCCCAGTCCAATAGTTGGTTGCTAGTTTCTGCCTCTGTATTTGTAGGGCTCTAGCAGTGCCCCTCTGGAGACAGCCATGGCATGCTCCTTTTGGTATTTGCTTCTTCTCATAGTGTCAGGGTTTGATGATTGTTTATAGGATGAATCCCCAGGTAGGGCAGTCTCTGGGTGGCCTTTACTTCAGTCTCTGCTCCACATATTGTCTCCCTTATTGTTCCTGTGAGCATTTTGTTCCCTTTCTCAGATAAACCAAAGCTCCCTCATTTAAGTCCTCCTTCTTCTTGAGCTTCCTGTGCTGGGTGAATTATAACTTGTTTATTTTGAGCTTTTGGGGTAGCATCCACTTATTTGTGAGTGCATACTATGTGTGTTCTTTTGTGATTGGGTTACCTCAGGATGGAACTTTCTGGTTCCATCCATTTGCCTAAGAATTTCATGAATTCATTGTTTTTAATAGCTGAATAGTACTCCATTGTGTATATATATACCACAGTTTCTGTATCCATTCCTTTCTTGAGAGACATCTGGGTTCTTTCCAGCTTCTGACTATTATAAATAAGGCAGCTATGAACATAGTGGAGCATGTGTCCCTGTTACATGTAGGAGCATCTTCTGTGTATATGCCCAGGAGTGGTATAGCTGGGTCCTCAGGTAGCACTATGCCTAATTTCCTGAGGAATTGCCAAACTGATTTCCAGAGTGGTTTTACCAGCTTGCAATCCCACCAACAATGGAGAAGTGTTCCTCCCCCCCTCCCCACATCCTCTCCAGCATCTGCTGTTTCCTGAATTTTTCATCTTAGCCTTTCTGACCTGTGTATGGTGGAATCTCATTGTTGTTTTGACTTGCATTTCCCTGATAACTAAGGATGCTGAACATTTCTTTAGGGGCTTTAGAGTCATTCAAGTTTCCTTAGTTGAGAATTCCCTGTTTATCTCTGTACCCCATTTTTAATAGGGTTATTTGATTCTCTGAAGTCTAACTTCTTGAGTTCTTTGTATATATTAGATATTAGGTGTCTATCAGATATAGGGTTAATAAATATCTTTTCCCAATTTGATGGTTATAGTTTTTTTCCTATTGACTGTGTCCTTTGATTTACAGAAGGATGTTTAATAAATGATGCTGGATCAACTAAAGGTCTGCATGCAGAAAAATGCAAATCGACCCATTCTAATCTCCCTGTATAAAGCTCAAGTCCAAGTGAATCAAGGATCTACACATAGAACCAAACATACTGAAGCTTATAGAAGAAAAAGTATGGAGATATCTTGAAAACATGGGCACAGGGGAAAAGTTCCTCAACAGAAGACCAATGGCACATGCTCTAAGAACAAAAATCAACAAATGGGACCTCATAAAATTGCAATTATATATATTTTTAATAAGAAGAATGTAGGACATATTAAAGATTTGAGAAGTATCTAAATGTTTGTTTTTTTGACCGTGGCAGTAGTTCCATGGGTCATTTCATATGTCCAAACTTACCATAATAATTCAATATTTCCATCCTTTTGCACATATATGTCACTTTGCGTTTCTGAATAAATAGTAAAAGTATTTAGTTTCTCCTAAACCTCTGTATTATCCATGAAGTTTAATGATCCATGTAGTCCATGATATCACTAAACTTGTTCCCCTCTCTGGTCAAAGCCCACCATCTTTTGATGGATATTTTATCCACTGGTTCCTTTTAAAATTTAATGAATCAATTCGTGAAATTCTTAGGCAAATGGATGGAGCTAGAGAACATCATACTAAGTGAGGTAACCCAGACTCAAAAGGTGAATCATGGTATGCACTCACTAATAAGTGGTTATTAACCTAGAAAACTGGAATACCCAAAACATAATCCACACATCAAATGAGGTACAAGAAGAAAGGAGGAGTGGCCCCTGGTTCTGGAAAGACTCAGTGAAACAGTATTCAGCAAAACCAGAACGGGGAAGTGGGAAGGGGTGGGTGGGAGGACAGGGGAAGAGAAGGGGGCTTGCGGGACTTTCGGGGAGTGGGGGGGCTAGAAAAGGGGAAATCATTTGAAATGTAAATAAACAATTATATCGAATAAAAAAAAATTAATGGAAAAGGGCGAATTGTTCCCCTCCCCCAGCATTTGAGCTGGCCTTTTGAATCTCTGCTTTAATTATTAGCTGGCAGCCCATGAAATTCCTGGCCATTGTTCTTAATTGAACAATACAGCTTCCTGCTTTCACCTGAGAGCTACTGCTAGCCACCACCTGGATCTTCCACAGATCTACCAGGCTTGCAGTTTCCTGATCCCAGCAGGCCACCTGCTGAAAGTGTAGCCAAGGAAACTCCAGATCACTTCCCTGGAACTCACCTGAGAGTCTGCCAGGAGGGACTTGCCCAAGCTGTTATATGGCCTAACCTCCATTAAACTTCAGCCTAGATCTGTAAACAGTTGTCCTGGCTCTAATTTCTTTTCATTGCCTTCCCATACATTCCTGGGAGGGTTTTACCATTGGCAATGTAAATGAAGATGATATTTAATTAAAAAAAAAAAAACTTGATCCTCCTGCCATAGCCTCAGAAGGATTGTGATTTTATGTACACACCAACTAACTGAGCTTTATATGATTATTTTAGAAGTCGACACAGAAGCCAACAGACGCAGAAACCAGCACTGGCGAGCCGACCAGCGAAACCCAGCGAAACCCTCCCTCCCGCCTGTGCTACTGGCCACGCTGCTTCTACGGACCACCGCGGACCACCGCCGAAGTCCCCTGCCCCGCCGCCTCTCCGCGCTGCTGCACCGCCATCTCTCCGCGCTGTTGCACTGCCCGCCTCTTCGCGCTGCTGTCCCGCCGCTACCGCTGCTGCTGCCGCCACTCCGCCGCCACGCTGCCGCCACGCCGCCGCCACCGCTGCTGCTGCCGCCACCGCCTAGGGCTCCGGACCGCGGCCGCTAGTGCACCGCCTGGCCCGGGGTAGTGGCCCGGCCCGGTGCGCCCCGTCTGCGCCCGTCGCCTCCGCGCGCCCCGCTCACCGCTGCCACTCTGAGCCGCTAAACCAAATTGTTCCACGTTCCCGGATATCGGATTGCACTTCCTTACCAAACACCATCGGCCCAATAAGGTAAGGTCTTTCGGTTGGCTGGGTGGTTTCTTAAGTTCAGAAGAGACCTGGCCAGTTTCCTTCTAGAGCTAGATGCTGCCTGAGCTAACACTCGTTTTATGATGCTCTACCACGGGTGTTTTCCGTTCCAGAAGTAATCCTAACTCCCTCTCATTGGCTTCCAGCCGTTCTGAAAACCCTGGGCCTCAGGTAGATTACTTTTTTTCCGGCTTTTTTGCCCCAGCTCCCAGAAGCCGGCACGACAGTCCGGACTCTCTGGCTTAGCTGCCTTTTCTTTGTTATACACACACTCTGGGACGCCGATTGTGGTATACAAAGCCCCCCCCACACCTGATGGGGAACAGAGCATCCTCGCCGGTACCCCCAGGAAGTCCCCTCAGTTGCCTCCTGGAGAATCTCAAGTCTCTAAAACTAACTCACGATGTGAGGCGGTCAAAACTAATTAACCTCTGTAATAAGGTCTGGACTCAATATAAACTAGATAATAATTCCAAATGGCCACCTAATGGCACCCTAGATCCAATTATTTTAAGGGATCTTAATACATACTGTCAGCAATCCGGTAAATGGGACCAAATCCTGTACGTCCAAGCTTTTATCTATCTCCGGTCTAAGCCTTCTCTCTGCGCTGCTTGCACTCCATCTCAGCTCCTCCTAGCCATGAAACCTGCTCACCCTCCACTAGATGGCGTTACTTTCGACCCCGCTGACGAACCACCTCCGTCCACTCGCCACAGACACGTGGAGACTACAAGATCTCAACCTGCAGCCCCAGTTTCTCCCTCCCACCAGGTCTCGGAGTCTGTCTCCTCTCCCTCTGTGCCAGTAAAGGATCACCACAGACGCCCTGAACTGGCACCAACCTTTACCCCTCCTATTACTCGTTCTAAGGCCACGGCCAAGCCCCTAACCTCTTCTCCTCCAAAGACACCTGACCCAGCGCCGGTCCTTCCTCTGAGGGAAGTGGCTGGAATCGATGGTCTAGTTAGAGTACACGTTCCCTTCTCTTTGAGCGAACTTTCTCAGATAGAAAGCAGACTGGGTTCTTATACCTCTAACCCCTCTAACTTTATTAAAGAATTTCAGTACATTACTCAATCTTACAACTTGACTTTTCATGATGTCTATATGATTCTTACTAACAATTTACTTCCTGATGAACGCAGGCGAGTTTGGGAAGAGGCAAAAACGCATGCAGATGAAATTCACCAGACAGACAAAAGCTATCCAATTGGATCTGAGGCAGTGCCTGACCAAGACCCGCTATGGGATTTTAATTCCTCTGCTGGTATTTTAGCCAGAGACAGGTTTGTTACATGCCTTCTAGCTGGTCTCAGAAAGGCAGTTTTAAAGCCAATAAATTTTGAAAAACTCCAAGAGGTTGTCCAGGAAAAACAGGAAAACCCATCTCAGTTTTTACAACGCCTCACGAAGGCTTTGTTGCAATTCACTAATCTAGATCCTGACAATCCGGAAGGTAAGCAACTCTTAATGACTTATTTCTTTTCCCAAAGCTATCCCGACATAAGAGCTAAACTTAGACGCTTGGAGAGAGGACCCCTGACTCCACAGGCGGAAGTCTTGGCGCTGGCCTTCAAGGTATACCATGAGAGAGATGAAAAAGCCCGAAAACAAAAGTACCACATGCTGGCAAAAGCTGTCCGACCAGCTCCAGCTATCGCCCCGGGCTCCGGGCCTTCCAAGGCTCAGGAACCATCAGCTCCCTGCTACAGGTGTGGTCAATCAGGTCACTGGGCAAGGACTTGCCCCAACCCCCGCAAGCCAAGGGGACCATGTCCTAAATGTCATCGTGAGGGCCACTGGGCGGTCGACTGTCCCCATGTTACACAGAACAGAAGGCCATCCCGCCCAGAAACCCCTCCTACTGACCTCCTAGGCTTGGCTATGGATGAATGAAGGGGCCGGAGCTCCCTCAACCCGACCTCGCCCATCACTAGCAGGGAGCCCCGGGTAACTATCGTGGTATGTGGAAAGCCCATCTCTTTCCTTCTGGATACCGGGGCCACTTACTCAGTCCTGGTGGAATTTTGGGGCTCCACTTCACCCTCGCGTCTTCCCATAGTCGGGATAGGAGGACAGCCTTACCTTCCTCATCAGACCCCCCCACTTAGCTGTACCTTTAGAAATATACCCTTCACCCATTCCTTTTTGGTAGTGCCAACCTCTCCCGTCCCTTTATTAGGAAGGGATCTTTTAGTTAAGTTGGGAGCTTCAATTTCTTTTGCTCCCCCCACTCGCCTGAACCCGAGCTCGCCAGCAGTTCCCCTACTTCTCCTTCTAGCCAATCAACCTACTAACACTAACATGTTATTTCCTCTACCAGCTTCTCAGGTGGACCCCAGAGTTTGGGACGTCCAGAACCCCTCTGTTGCTAAACATCATTCTCCCGTTGTCATCCAGTTACTGGACCCTACCAGGTACATCACCCAAGCTCAATACCCCCTCTCTCTCCAGAGCCTCAGGGGACTTAAGCCTATCATTTCTGACCTCTTAAGGAAAAAGCTTCTTCGTCCCACCTCTTCTCCTTTCAACACCCCTATACTAGCAGTTAAAAAACCTAATGGTACCTACCGCCTGGTTCAAGACCTCAGGCGCATTAATGCCTCAGTGGTTCCTCTCCATCCTGTCGTAGCTAATCCCTATACACTCCTTTCCACTATCCCCTCAGGAACTTCTCATTTCTCAGTCCTAGATCTAAAGGACGCATTTTTCTCTATCCCTCTTGATGCCCAGTCACAAAATATATTTGCCTTTACCTGGACAGATCCTGACACCCACTTTTCTACCCAACTTACCTGGACTGTTTTACCTCAGGGATTCCGAGACAGCCCACACCTATTTGGCCAGGCTCTAGCTTCTGACTTACTTTCTTTATCTCTCCCCAGATCTAAAATTCTTCTTTATGTAGATGATGTCCTTGTCTGTAGTCCATCTCTAGAAATTAGCCAAGCTGACACCTCTACTCTCCTAAATTTCCTCTCCAGTCGAGGCTACAGGGTCTCTCCCTCTAAGGTTCAACTGTCCACTCCTCAGGTTACTTATTTGGGATTAACAATTACCCCAACCCATAAGGCTATTACCTTAGATAGAAAAAACCTAATTCAGTCCTTAACTGTTCCTTCTACAAAGGAAGAGATTTTATCATTCCTAGGAATGGCTAGCTTTTTACGTTCTTGGGTTCCTTCCTTCTCCCTCCTCTCTCGACCCTTATATGAGGCAGCATTAGGCCCCACCCACGAACCTCTTCTCATATCTGTTGCCAAACCCTTTCAGAGGCTCCAACAGGCTCTCCTTAAGGCCCCAGCCTTACATCTCCCTGACCTGACTCGCCCTTTTTCCCTCTATGTAACTGAAAAAGAGGGATTTGCCCTTGGAGTCTTAGGTCATCAACTGGGACCTTCCTTCGCACCTGTAGCATACTTGTCAAAAAGGCTGGATTTAACCATCCAGGGATGGGCACCTTGTATTCGTGCCTTAGCGGCTGCTGAACTTCTTATTCGAGAATCAAAGAAATTAACCTTGGGGTCTCCTATAACTGTGCTCTCTTCTCACAACCTGTCACAGCTCCTAACCTACAAAGGCCTGCAGACTCTACCTCCCTCTAGAGTTCTTTCTCTCCAGGTAGCGCTAATAGAAGATTCCACGCTCACCTTTCAATCATGTCCTCCTCTTAATATTTCTACTCTTCTCCCTCGACCTAATACTAACCACTCCCTGTCTCATTCCTGCACTGAGACTTTAGAGCAACTATTACCTCATCCTTCACACATACAGGAGGGCACATTGCCTCAAGCCATTTATACTTGGTACACAGATGGAAGCTCCTTTCTATATGAAGGGACTAGAAAAGCTGGCTATGCCATAGTGTCAGATACCGAGGTGGTAGAGGCACAGGCCCTTCCCGTACACACCACTAATCAACAGGCTGAGCTGATAGCTCTCATTCGTGCCTTTCAACTGGCACAGGGACAATCCCTCAATGTTTACACAGATTCTAAATATGCCTTCCATATCCTCCTGTCCCACGCTGCTATCTGGAAAGAGCGCGGGTTACTTAGTACAACTGGAGGATCCATAACTAATGCAAGCCATATTTTAGCCTTGCTGAAGGCCTCCCATCTCCCCACAGCTATTGGGATTGTCCATTGCAGATCTCACCAGACGGATGACTCTATTGTATCTAAGGGAAACAACCGAGCTGATGAGGCAGCTAGAGCTGCAGCCCTTAGGGGGCTAAACTCATCTCACCCTCCCCAAGACATCCTTACACTACAACCCACATCTCTACCTCCACCCCCTGACACTCGCCAAACTCTATCCTATCTTCACCAGCTCTTTCACCCTAACAGTCGAGCGTTATCTTCTTTTGTTAAGACCCACTTACAGCCTACTCCTGAAGACTTAAATTTCTTAAAATCTATCACTGCTTCTTGTAAAACCTGTCAGATGTCAGATTCTAACTCGAGGTATCGTAGTACCCCTTTCCCCACCCATCAGGCTAGAGGTTCCCTTCCCGGAACTGACTGGCAGCTTGACTTTACCCATATGTCTACAGTCAAGCATTCCAAGTACCTCCTGGTCTTGGTAGACACCTTCTCGGGGTGGGTAGAAGCCTTTCCTACCACTAACAAAAGGGCTCAGACAGTCTCTGATCTCCTCCTCCGAGAGATCATCCCCCGATTTGGTGTTCCAACCTCCCTTCAGTCAGACAATGGTCCTGAATTTACTTCCCAGATTTCTCAGAGTTTATCCAAGGCCTTAAATATCCCTTGGCATTTTCACATTCCTTACCATCCCCAATCTTCAGGTAAGGTAGAGAGAACTAATCGCTCTTTAAAAACCACTCTTGCCAAGCTGTCACAGGAACTTCACCTTGACTGGGTAAAACTCCTACCTCTAGCTCTTTTCAGGCTACGAGCTCTCCCCAAGCGACCTCTTCTTATCTCACCCTTTGAACTCATGTATGGACATCCAGTTTTAACTCCTGGTCTCTCACCTAAATGCTCTCCCCTCCCAGACCACCTACTCACCCCATTACTTTGCCACCTTCGCTCTCTCCTATGGGACTTTGCTGACCACCACCTACCTCGGCCACAGACTGTCTCCTGTCCACTGCCTGTCAACATTGGAGACCAAGTCCTCTTATCCCCTCCAGATCATCGGCCCTCACCCCTCTCTCCCAAATGGCAGGGCCCTTTTAAGGTGATTCTCGTGACCCCTACAGCTGCTAAACTTGAAGGATTTCCTCATTGGGTCCATCTATCTCACCTTAAACCTTTCATCCCTCCACCTAAAGATAACTCTTCTTCATACACGTCAACCCTGACAGGACCTTGCTCTATCAAGCTCCGGAGGACATCGGGACCACCCACCTTGTCCCCAATTCCAGAACATGAGACTCCACTCCGGCAGCCGAGCTCGACCTCATTGGATTAGACATGGGTTTCTTGTCCTACCCCTGCTGTTCTTCATTTCCATCCAGGGCAGTCCTTACATTTGGAGATTCGAGGTTCAAGAAACCCCCACAGATAACAAACAGTCTTTCCAAATAGGGTCAGGAAACTGCTCCATAGCCGGATGTCAGGTACCGATCCAAATCGCGATCATCCCTGTATCTGTTATCCCATCTAAGTATTATGATCTCTATACTTGCTTTCTCTTTGACCAGACAGAAGATTACTGTAAAAAATGGCCAGATGAATATGGGGGCTGCCCATATTGGTCTTGTCAGATACATATGCTAGGATCACGGGTCAATCATTTCTTCTTTCAACACCGCAAGACACTTTTCTTCCACATACAAGACCCGTGGGATTCCAGGTGGGAAACAGGTGTTGTTGGTAAGCTCTATCGTAAAAACCAGCCCAGTTCCCCAATAAGTACCATCCATATTCAGAGAAAGTATATCTCAATCGCCCAACCCCTAGATATTGGAAAAGTGGGGGAGATAATTAAACACTCCTCTAAGGTCCTTGATTCTTTAACAGCACCCCTCATAAATGGCACTAACTTGCCATTTCGCCTGTTGCTTCAAACCTTGACCTCAGCATACCAGCTCCTTAATGTCACCAGGCCTGGTCGCTTTAAAGATTGCTGGTTATGTGTACCCCCAGGGACTGACTCAAAACTGTCACTTACAGCTTCTCCGGTGATACTGCCAGATAACCTCACCTCACCTTTTGTTAGCTGTCCTGACTCCGATGTCACCATGGCTCCGTACCTTACCTCTGTCCCTCTCTTTGGCATGGGAAACTGTTTTAAGAACTCTGGGACACGTTCTGTAGGAACATTAAGCTCCCTAGACTGTAATAAAACCATAAGCCTTGATATATCATCTCTGCCACAATGCCCTGCAATCCAGAACACGTCAATTCTTTGTGGCACTCAGGTATATCATCGCCTACCTGCCAGCTGGTCAGGAGTTTGCACGTTGGTTCTCCTTTTCCCTGAGATGGGAGTGATCCAGGGAAATGAGCCCCTGCCAATCCCAGTTATAAATATGGTAGCTGCCCGACGTGAGAGAGCAGTCCAGATCGTTCCTCTTTTGGTAGCTACAGGAATAGCCATAGGTGTTGGCACAGGTGTGGCAGGAATAACAACTTCTCTGGCCCAATACAATACATTTACTTCTCAGTTTAAAAGTGACCTTCAGGGAATTACTGAAACTGTGCTTACTATCCAGAAACAGATTGATTCTTTGGCAGCTGTGGTGCTTCAGAACCGACGGGGCCTAGATGTTTTAACAGCTAAGGAAGGTGGTCTTTGCCTGTTCCTCCAAGAAGAATGCTGTTTCTATGTCAACCAATCCGGGATAGTGAGAAACAAAATCCAGGAACTCCAGACAGACATAAAGAACTTCAGAGATCGTGAGACCTCCAGCTCTGACATTTTTGAAAACCCTATATGGAAGTGGATATTCCCTTTTGTAACGCCTCTCCTAGTCATTTTCCTGGTGTTATTGTTTGCTCCCTGCCTAATTAATCTTGTTTCTACATTCCTCCAACGGCAAATGCAAAAAATTTCTAACCAAACTATTAATCAGCTTCTGTTACAGAATTACCAACCGCTGCCCACGGAAGAGCCCCCGTCCCCAGATGTAGCTGATGCCAACATGCACCAGGTGGACCCCGATGATGAAAGTCATCTATACCCCAAAATTGACAACGCCCCTAGACAGCAGGAAGTAGCTTAAGAGACACGGCGCCCACACTCCTTTTCATCATCGGGTCCCCCCCCACCCCTTTTCTTTTTCTTTTTCTTTTTTAATAAAAGAAATGCAGGAATGTAGGTACCTAAGGCCTAAGACACCACGCAAAGCAATGTATAGGTCCGTTGCCCAGGCAACGGCCGCCATCTACCCAGAATTCCATAGCCCACCTTTACCTGTAATTACGTCACCACTCCTATATAACCTAGCAGCGCTCCTCCCTCTCTCTCTTTTCCTTCCCTTCTCACTCCCGTTCCCGCCGGCTACCCTTCCCTTCTTAAATAAACTCCACGTGGAACCATTTGGTCTAGCGTGCCTCATTGCGGTTCCCGGTTCCACCGCGGTCCGCGGCCCGGCGTCCGGGGTGCGCGCGTGTGTGCCGGCTAGCGGCGGCGGCTACAGAAGTCGACACAGAAGCCAACAGACGCAGAAACCAGCACATATAGTATTTAGATTTTTGTGACTTATTTTATGCAACATAAACATTCAAAATTTCTCTTTCTTGACATGTTGTAGGCTTCCATACTTTCAATACCTCCCCGATTGCTGGTACAACCACTCTGGAAATCAATCTGGAGGTTCTTCAAAAAATTGGAAATAGATATACCTGAAGACACAGTAATACCACTCTTCGGAATCTGTTCCCACAGAGGCATTTGTTCTACTATGTTCATAGAGGTTTTGTTTGTGATAGCCAAAAGCTGGAAACAACCAAGATGTCCCATGACAGAAGAATGGATCAGAAAATGTGATTCATTTACACAATGGAATACTACTCAGTTGTTAGGAATGATGACACCCTGATTTTTGCAGGCAAACGTATGGAACTAGAAAATATCTTGAGTGAGATAACTCAAACTCAAAGGGATATGCATGATATATACTCCCTACTAAGTTGATATTAGCCAAAAAAAAAAAAAAAAAAAATACCCAAGATCCAGCCCACGGAACTCAAAGAGCTCAACAAGCTGAAGGGTCCAAGTAAGGGTACCTCAATCCCACTTGGGAAGGAGAAGAAAGCAACCACACGGGGAGACAGAGGAACTTGGGGAGGAAGGGGGATGGGAGGGCAGTGAGGGGAACATGATTGGGTATTGGATAGGAGAAAATGAATTAAATCCCTGAGCATAAACAGAAAGGAGGAACATATGCAACTTCAGGAGATAGGAGGAAGAACCCTCCAGAATATACCTGAGAACTGGGATGTAAGAGACTCTCAGGAATCAAAGAGGGACCTTAGAAAAAATGCCCTACATTCAGGAGAGGGGAGTTGTAGAGCTTACCTCCAGCAGAAAGCCAGGGCATCAAGTGAGGGATAGGCTGCCATCCCACAGTCAAAACTCTGACCCATATATTTTTTTTCTACATGAATTTATTAGGCAGATACTGTGTCACACATGGGAGAGGTTGGGTGTTAATAACTCAAGACTGGGGGTTTGACCCTCCCCTATCTCTGGAGATCAGTCTTACAGGGCATAGTTTACCAAAATGCCCTCTAGACTTAACACAGCAGTTTATGCCTGAAATACTAGAGTCTATGACATAAGGATTCCAAGCCCTCTATAAGATATAGGATTGGTAAATTTCCCAATTTGTTTGTTGCCATTTTGTCTTATTGACCATGTCCTTTGTCTTAAAGAAGCTTTGCAGTTTTATGAGGTCCCATTTGTTGATTCTTGTTCTCAGAGCATAAGCCATTGATGTTCTATTCAGGAACATTTCCCCTGTGCCCATGAGTTCAAGATTACACATTCAGAGACAGACGCTAGCAGCCAACCATTGGACTGGGTGTGGGGTCCCCAATGGAAGAGTTGGAGGGTGGGCCAGAGGAGCTGAAGGGGTTTATAGTCCCATGGTAAGAACAATGATGTTCGCCACCCAGAAGCCCCAGGAATCCTAGAGACTAAACTATCAATCTTGGGGTACACATGGTTCCAGCTAAAAATATAGCAGAGGAATGCCTTGTCAGGCATCAGTGGGAGGAGTGGTCCTTGGTCAGGTGAAGAATCACTAGATGCCCCCAACAAAAGGAAATCAAGGGGGGAGGTGGGAGTAGGTCAGGTGGAGGGGCATATACTTGGAGGAAGGGGGTAGGAAAAGGGATTGGGATTTTTGCGAAGGGGTAAAGCAAGAAAGGTTTTAGCATTTGAAATTTAAATGAAGATTATACTCAATAAAAAATGTTCACTTGAAAAAAATTTCCCTTCCTTTTTAATGTTGTAATCAACAGATTGGATACAACACTTTACAAATAATTTTGAATTATACAATGATTTTATGGTGGTTACTCAATATTTCACAAAAATAAAATGATGAATTTTGTTTAGAAACATTTGGTATTTAGTATAATGTATAAATAGTAACATAGCACTATCAACTATTTTATCATTAGATATATGATAGAAATTATATATTAATTTTTGAACATTAGGAGTTTAAATTATACATTTTTGATTATGATGTGCATCAAAACCTTTTTTCATGTAAATGCATGTGCATTCTTTACCACTATATATGTAATAATCTTCTTATGAAGAGGTCTTCTTTTTTTTCCTCTTAATTTTTTTTAACCGTAAGTGAAGCACTCTAAATATAAATACAAGCATAAAACAATCTTGTCTAGTTCAAACTGTAAGCTTCCTAAAGGACTTATGAGAAAGTTTGTAGTAAATTTTCTTCCTTTTAAATATATTTTTCATATTAAATTAAAGATTATTACCATGTTTTAAAGATCTATATATAATTGTAATGATATGAATGCATTATACAAATTGACAGATTATTATGTACAAATAAGATTGGCATTGTTTCTTATATACTAAATATACCTTATGTTTCCAAATCATTAATGGTTATTATTTGTTACTTTCTGATATACAGTAGCAGCATTACTTCTTTTGGACTTGGTCAATAAAGTACCATAGACACCTCACTCAAACTTTAAAGGCTATTGCCAGTGCTATTGTGTATCCTCCAGAACTTGACAGTAAGTTATTATTGCTGAATACATATGTTTGAGTATAGAACATTGCAAAATAAAGCTGGTGCAGATCTGGAAGCACTATATCTACTGACCTGCTTTCAAGTTTCCATAATTATCTAGGAATGCTATTTGAGGTGAATGTATGATCAATCATAACAAAATGTTTGGCCCAGAAAAACATGTATATTATATTTGTGCAATATTGTCATGAATCTCATGGAAGTAACTAATAAGTGTCTGATTGAATTTCTACAATATGAAATAGGTATCTGTCACTATCTTTAGACTAAGAACCTATGACTACCTTATAGGCCCTAAAGAAAAACCTATGAAGCTAGCACTTAATGTTTGGTATTAAACTGACTCCTGGTGGCATCATTACTCATAGATCAGTTAATCTCTCATGCTTCATCTAAGAAATTTCTGATTGAAATAGAATGACCCAACACAGAAGCACAACTTTCCCATGTACAGAGAATAGGAGACTGCAGAATGCTCAGCCTTAAAGGAAACTTATAGCACAATCTCCTTCCAAAGTCTCAGAGACCACTGTGGAAAAGAAGACAGAAAGAGAGTAGGAGCCTGAAGTGGAGGACAAAGATGAAGGGACATGATCTTCTGGACTGGCACAGCAGGGGACTGGCAGACATGAACTCACTTGTGACAGTGCTTGTGACAGCATGCAGAAAACAAGAATAAGCCAGAGAAAAATCCAGAAAGGAAAGAGGAGTAGCACATAGTACTTTGATGAGTCACAGAAATATTGACAATTGTTAGATGCTGGAGGAAAGAGAAACAGTTTTCTCTAAAAGTGTAACCCTGGTAATTCAGTCAGACTCCAGTAGAAGATCACATACATGCCCAAGAACATTTGGGCAGCACAAAACTGGTCTTGAAGGAGTCAGACAAAATGATAAAAATGGCAAAATTCAGTGGATAGTAAAGTGGAGCATTAATAGGAAAAGGTGTGTGGGAGATGGTGAATATAATCAAAATATGTTTTATGAAATTCTCAATGACCTAATTTATAGATATACATTAAAATAAATGAATAAAATATCATTTAAAAATATTTAAAGCAAAACTCTATTAAACTTCTTACATACTCTTTCAATCACTTAACTCACAACTAGAGTTGCTTTGATGAAAATTACTAGTGGCATTAAAGTAGCTGAGAAGAATAAAAAAACAAAGCAAAGCAAAACAAAAAACAGAAAAAAACAAGCACTATTTACCATTTAAACCCTTAAGAAAGAGCTGCAGAGAACATGATCTTCAGTTTAACACCTGTCGTTTGCCTTCTTTAATCCTCAAAAAACAAACAAAAAAATCTATAAAGATAATTTTAAATGATTTCAATAGCCTTATATGTAGAATGTATCAATTGATGTAGGTTGCATCTTCAGTTTGTTAATGAAAACCTTCTCTAACTTACATAATTAATACATAAGCCGAAGTTTTGTGGCTTTGACCAAATCACACTATAAATGACAAGACAACTACAGAAACGTTGAGCAATTTTCCCTTCTATTCTTCTATGTTTCTCAGTGGAACTTTATTTCTCTTTGCTATTAACTTTTACAAATTGATTTCCTCTTCTTTTCAACTCATTTCAATTTAAAGGATTCTACAAGTAAAATGAAATTGTAGACAAAAATATTTACTCTTATATATCTCCCTATGTTGAATCATGAGATCTTTCTGCCGATCATGAAAATTATGCTGCAATGGCAATAAGGTTTACTCACTGTATATATGAATCCTCATGTCTGTGGGTGGAATACAAATGAAATTATAATGCACAAATGATTTATCCTTGTTTGTGAGCATTTAGGTTAGTTTCAGGATTTACATATTAATGAAAAAACTCTGGTGAAAAATAATGCACATTTCTTTCTGTAGGTAAACACTTTCATCCTACATTTGATAGTCACATAGTCCTTCATAATTAAGTATAAGTGATGCAATATGTAGAGAGACACATTATCAGCTCAATCTAAAAGACTTTGAAGGGGAAGTAGAATTTTTTTAATAATGTAATAGGACACTATACAGTTATTTCCACATTAATTAAAAGGTTCAAACAAAAATCAAAAAGTAACTCAAGAATTAGAAAGCATTTATGTGGGTATGAAAAATAGGCTAGTTACCTTTGTTATTCTTTGAACTATAATTTATAAATGGGAAGATTTATATAGTGCACTTAGAAACATTTTCTTGATCTTTTAAAAGAGGTAATTTTTCTAATGCAAATAACATGTTTTATAGGCATGTAATTTGAGACATTAAGGTAGTAAAGAATATAAGTTGAAAGTTACTCATACTGAGTGAAATATCAAACTTCTATTATTCAGTTTGAGGGAAAATAGCAATTGTGGATTTAAATGAATTTATACAATTTTGTGTGATGAATACATTTAACAAAGTGCAAAATTATTTTTAGGAAGAAATGATTTTTTTTAAATGAAAGATACTTCACATACATAAATGATACCCACGACTTGTGTAATTTCAACCCAGCCAAAATCCTGGAATAGCTGAAGGGATGTGATCATAATGTCAGTCTCTACTTAGGGGATACTGGCCACTGATGACTACTAGGACAGGAAGCAACATTACAATTCTTTAGGGATGCAGTTCCCTGACAGGCTACCATACTATGCTAGTAAATGTAACCATACCCATGAACTTACAGACACCTTAAATTGACAGAAAGAGCAGAGAGAGAGAGAGAGTGAGAGAGTGAGAGAGAGAGAGAGAGAGAGAGAGAGAGAGAGAGAGAGAGAGAGACAGACAGACAGACAGAGACAGAGACAGAGACAGAGACACGGAGAGACAGAGAGAGACAGAGAGACTAACAGAGACAGAGACTAACAGAGACAGAGAGACAGAGACAAAGAGACAGAGAGAGAGAGAGAAAGAGATAAAAGAATACATGAACTTGGAAGGGAAATGTGATTGGAAGAGTACAAAACTGGAAAGAATACAAAATACGATAAGGGGTGGCCTGGATGTACATTGCATAAGTGAACATGATATAAAATATTTACTTTTTCAAATGAGATATTCCATCCCTTAAATAATGTCATCTACTTTTGACTTTGATGTACATATTTTAAGATATTCATATTATTTGTATATATTCAGTTCTTTCTTTTATCTTATAACTTCTAATAGGTCTATACAATAACATTTTATTTGTGTTTTATATTAAGAAAGAATAAAGGATGTTCTCAAATGACGTTCTGAGCCATAGAAATAGAAAATGAAAACTTTGAAGGTGCTGACCTATGATTTACTAAACTTAAAGATTCTATTTTTTCACATAGCATCACATTTTAGAGAGTGTTATTTAACAAAGTGACTTTGGTCTGTACAACTGTCCTTTCAACATGCTCTGGTAATGCGGCTTAGCAGCAGGGATTTTGCCACTGACTCTTACTACAGCAAAGAACTCTCAAAAGGGCAATTGTTCTGTGTGAGTCCATGGTGGGAAATAGAAATGAACAATGTGTTGAAATGTAAATTTCCTTCAGATTACTTACAAATTCTGCTCTACAGGGATTTCATATTTCAAAGGAATATTCTATATTTACTACTTCACTTGTTAAATTGTAACTCCCTGGGCCAAGTTTTGTCAAATGATCAGAGAACTGTCACCACAGGAGTAATTCTGGCATGCCCCTACCCCTGTTACCTGGTACCACTTTCAACCTAAAAAGAGTGTATCTCAAAAAAGGTGTGAAAAAGACTGTAAAAAGTGCAACTCTCAAAGGGTTCCATAAATCTTTTTTATCTTAAAAATATACAAACCAATGGCTTTCTTAGAAACATAACAGTCAGGGATGGATTCTTTGCATAGCTCTGCCTTACCATATCAATCTAATTCATTTATTAAGATATTAGAATACAAATGTGGAAGCTGAACCAGGAGAGCCATATGTTCAAAATTTGTGTAAATTGCAGAAGAAGATCAAGGTTAGCCTGGAGATCTTAATAAAAACATCTTCACAAAAATTATAAAAATAAAAAGAAGTGGGAATGGAAGAAGTTCTATTTAAGGAGCAGAACAGTGAGAGCTTGATCATGCTCCAGTGAGTATATAGATAACATGAGTGATAGACTTTATTATTATTTTTTTTTAATTTCTTTTGGGATTGAGGTCACAAGGGTTGTGGGTAGACCTAGGAGGACTTGAAAATGAGTGTGGGTGGAGAGAATTATGTGAAATCCCCAAAAAATCAATAAAAATATTATGTTAAAAATAAGGCAGAAAGTATTATTTACATAGCCTAATATAAGACTTGATTAAATACATAGTTTTTTTAAATAGAAAAATAGATAACATGGATAAATGTGTGAAATCATTTTCATTTAATTTAAAGATAACTTAAATCTAACTTTGTCTTATCTACTTTGATGGCATATATGTAAAACATTGATTGGTTTGGGGATTTGTATTAGCTTTAGAGATATTACAATTTTGAGACTTTGATGGTTCAGATAGTTTATTACATGCTAAATATATTTTATCAATTATTATGTATATTAGTTTCAGTTTAAGTAAGTATATATTCAAATAATAACACAAACCAAAAGGACTCCATTGCCTCATCGGAGACATTCTGGTTAATAAAGAATTATGAAGATATACAACAAACATATAAATTGGGTATGTGAAATTTGCCATTGATATTCCAGCATCAATGTGTGAAACATCTAGTCATATTGGTATGTATTATATATTTAGGAAGCAGTCAATTGTATTTAGATTTACATTTGTAATACTCATATCTGCAATTATGAATATTGATATAAAATAATTTATTTTAGCTTATTATTTGGAGAGCTATTAGAGATCTTATAATAAAATACATAGGTTTCTATTGTTATTTATAATTTACAAGATTGCATGTTGTCTACTGTGTAAGATAAGGAAAATGAAACCGACAAAATGTCCTATATGGGCTGAAGATATGAATCTTGCCAATGTGGTATGAATAACATATTTGATGCCAATCGAATATGTATGAGAAATATATAACCTAACTACATTAGCAATGTAGAAAGAAATGGGAGAGGCTTAAATAATAAGGGTACTTGATGAGGTGATGATGTAATCTGTCATTTATACACGTATTTTTAAAGGAAAATTAACTACATTTGCAACAGATTCAACATGGCACCAAATCTCTAATGGTTTAAATAGCATTGACTGTATGTTGCAGACTGAATAAATGAGACTCATGAGTATGGTGGTTATAGAGTGAATGTCTCAGTAGATGTTACTAACTGAAACTATAGAAACATGGAAAAAAGATTCTGTCTGTTGCTCTTTCCTCCTCCATTCCCTCCCCCCCTCTCTCTCTCTCTCTCACACACACACACACACACACACAGATTTACTTTTTACTCTTTCTCTATTTCTTTATTTCTTACTCATGTCTTACTTTCACAGTATTGGGCATTGAACCAAGGACCTGATATATCTTCAACACTTTTATCGCTGAACCATATGTCCAACAAAGGCAAATTACTTTTAAAAGAGTAGTTTGTGTATAATTAGTTATTATTGTACTGATTTTAATTGTTGAGTTTGGCAAGTTACAGTAATTCAACTGTGTGTGTGAGAATGTGTATGAGAGTGTATGTGTGAGTATGTGTGTGTGTGTGTGTGTGTATGTGTGTGTTTTACACAGGTACACATGGACATGTGCACATGTGAACCCATGTGTGTGTTTTGCATATACCCAATTCATGTGCATGCACACATTAATGTAGGTGCAAGAGGAGGCCAATAATCTGTTTTGGGTTCATTTTTCAATATCTATTCACCTTATTACTTTAAGATAGGGTCTCTAGTTGATGGGAAGCTGACTGAGTTTGGTAGGATGGCTGTCAAATGAGTTCCAGAACTACATCACAACCTTCCTATAGTGAAAATTACATTTTAATGTGAGTTCTGTGAATTTGAAATGAATTTCCCATGTATTCTGACTACTGTAAGCATCTAACCTAGTCTTCCAAATACATCTATGACCTACTTCAAACACTGATCTCCACTTTCAGGATTTTTTTTTGTCTTGATTTTATTTAGTTTGTTTTTGTTTGTTTTGAAATAATCACAGCTGAATGGATACAATATCATTTGTATGATTTGGGCTTTGTACAATGATCCATTTGAAGGTAATGATCATCTCTATGGATGTACAATGACTTCTTCCCATTTATTATCCCTTCATAATAAAAACTTCATAATGGAGGGATAGAATCCCTTGTTCCTTTCCAAGTTCTCTGTTATACTACTTGTGGACCCAGTAAATATTATGACGTCATGACCAACTGGATCTCAAGCGTCCAGAAACTAATATTTCATAGCTTTTTACTATGTGATCCATTTCTTAATTTTTTCCACCTTGTACTTATGAGGGTTGTTGAGTCTCTTAATTCATGACAATTTGATGAAAAGACAAATGTCATTTATTAAAGCTCAGAACCACATTAGTCTATGAGTATAGACAAATTTTTAGAAAACACCTTGGCTCCATGTCAATTTAACTAGGCAACTGTAGCAAATTCATTCCTCTGGCTCGAGATATTCTCAGTCACTGATTTTGTCCAGGAGTACAGTGCTAGGTATAAAAGCCCAAACCCTTTTGCAAAGAAGTACTGTAATTCAATAAAAGAGAAGTTGATTAAACCTTAACTGTACCTTCACCACTTTTTTTTCATTAAATGTAAATTTTATTTAATGGTTACTCTTGGTTGTCAACTTGATTATATCCAGAATGAACTACAACCCAGAATTGGAGGGCATACCTGAGATCTACATCTTAAGTCTGGAAGAGACAAGTTTCTGACCTATATCTTGGCAGTAAGATCTTGAGGCATAGTGGCCATGAAAAGCTTAGGTGTATACAAGGTATTGAATGCCTTTAATCCCAGGAGACTGAGGCAAAGAGTTCAAGATTATCCTGAGACAAAGCAAGTCCCAAATCCAGGCATGGTTGAACACAAATTTAATATTGGCCACCCCTTTTCCTGGAGAACCACATAAGGACAATGGAAGAAGGAAGATTCATTCTTCCTCGACTGCTTGCACTTACTGCCAGCACATCTTTTGGAACCTACTTCCTCAGGATTCCAACTTATAAAGAAGACTAACTGAAACAACTAGTTTCATGGGACTGAGCAACTACTAGATTCTTGGACTTCCTATCCACAGTTGCCTATTGTTGGGGTAGTTGGACTAAAGACTGTCAGTCATCACAATGAATTCCCTCAATATAGAGAGATATTCCATAAGTTCTGTGACTCTACAGAATCCTGACTAATATACTTAATAACTGAAAGTAACATTTTCAAAATAGCTTTTCTCAAGGCTAGAGTGTTTACTGCAAATTAGACTTATCTGAACTATACTCATTCATGTAGTAATGCATTATCAAAATAAAATTGACTGATCAATAAAATGAAAACTATAAAACAAGAATAAAAGTGGAGGTATTAGAGAATATAAATCAATGCTTATTTATTAAATAGCTGTATAAAATTAGACTCTATGCTATAAAAGTATAGGAGATATTATTTTCAAAATAAATAGCATTACTTATAATTTATATAATACTCAAAAGTAGCACCTTTGTTTAAAATATAGCTTCTAGAGAATAAGCTAAATAAAATAAATCATATGAAATCCCTGGAAGAGTAAAATGTATTTATGTTTAATACACCTACACCCATCTCATCACACACACACACACACACACACACCAACGCATACACATATTGTTATGCCCCACATAAATTTGTATCTATTATTATAATACTGTGTATTAAGAAATAAATTATAATAAAGTTAAGATATTATAATTTGTAAAGGTTTTAAAGTTATAATTATATCTTCAATTAGATGTTTCATAATTTGCTAATAAAAATTGTCTTTCCTGTCTTTCTTGCCCATCAATAAAATTTTTAACTAATATCCTCTTCAAAATTTACCCATAAAAATAATTATTTACATAATCAAAATTCTTACATTTTTAAATTTTACTTGGCCTCAAGGAAGCTATTAATCTGGTTTTGAGAAAGACCTTTCCATATCCAAGGAGAGTAGCTGATGGTGATCTAAGGAGCTTGTCTAGTAGGCGAAAGACTTTGATCATTCTATGTTCTCTTTCATTCTCCAATACAGAATCTTTGGTTGTTTCTTATGGCAGAAGCAAGAATGTTGTGGCAAATAAATAATAACACAACCATAAGAGCCTAAACATTTGAAAATGCAGGCTTTTGGGCAGCAAAACCACATCTCCAGGTCCTGCAAGAGGCAAGAGGGGCTTCCAGGCGGCCAGCGGGGAGAAGTCGGTGTGCTCCGGTGAATCCAGTGGGCCCCAGCGGGAGCGTTCGGGTGCCTGCTTTGGGATCTGAACGACCAGGGCCACAGTGCTCGGTCTCCAGGAAGTGCGGGAGACGCGGTGTGCACCCAGAGGCATTCTGGGAGCTCGCACGGCTTGCTCCTGCAGCCCAGAGATTGGATCCCAGTCCTGAGGCCTCTGGCTGGAGCACTCAGCTCAACTCTCTCCACTTCCGGATCCAGATCAGCCTGGGCAGCAACACCCAGGTCCTCTCCAGGTCCTGCAAGAGGCAGGAGGGGCTTCTGGGCGGCCAGCTGGGAGAAGTCAGGGTGCTCCGGTAAATCCAGCAGGCACCAGCAGGAGCCTTTGGGTGTCTGCTTCAGGATCTGAACAGTCTGGGCAATAGCACCCTGTCTCCAGGCAGTGCAGGAGGTAAGCTGTGCACCAGAGGCCACCTGGGAAGGGGCAGCTTGCACTGGTGAGTCCAGCACTGACAAGACCAACTAACACCAGTGAGAACTAGATGGCAAAAGGCAAATGCAGGAACGAAACTAAAAGAAATCAAGGCAATATGGCAACATCTGAGCCCAATTCTCCTCTACCAGCATGTCCTGGATACCCCATCACACCACTAAAACAAGATTTGGATTTAAAATCACTGGTCATGATGCTGGTACAGGAACACATGAAGGACATACTTAAAGAAATTCAGGATCAAAAAATTCAGGAGAAAATGGATCAAAAGTTAGAAGCCCTTGCAAAGGAAACACAAAAATCATTGAAAGAAATCCAGGAGAATACAAAAGCCAATAATGAGGAAACGCAAAAAACACTTAAAGAAATACAGGAGAACTTTGGTCAACAGGCTGAGGTCATGAAAGAGGAAACACAAAAATCTCTTAAAGAATTACAGGAAAGCACAAACAAGCAAGTGAAGGAGCTAAGCAAAACCATCCAGGATCTAAACTCAGCAGTAGAAACAACTAAGAAAACTCAAAGGGAGAAAACTTTGGAGATAGATAGCCTTGGGAAGAAATCAGGGGACAGAGATGCAAATATCAACAATAGAATACAAGAGATAGAAGAAAGAATCTCAGATGCTGAAGATTCCATAGAAACCATGGACTCAACAGTTAAAGAAAATGCAAAATGCAAAAAGCTTGTAACCCAAAATATCCAGGAAATCCAGGACACAATGAGAAGACCAAACCTAAGGATTATAGGCAAAGATGAGAGTGAAGATTTACAACTTAAAGGGCCAGCAAATATCATCAATAAAATTATGGAAAAAAACTTCCCTAACTTAAAGAGAGAGATGCCCATGAATATACAAGAAGCCTACAGAACTCCAAACAGACTAGACCAGAACAGAAATACTTCCCGTCACATAATAATCAAAACACCAAATGTTCTAAACAAAGAAAGAATATTAAAGGCAGTAAGAGAAAAAGGCCAAGTAACATATAAAGGAAGACCTATCAGAATCACAGCAGACTTTTCACCTGAGACTATGAAGGCTAGAAGGTCCTGGGCTGATCTCATGCAGACTCTAAGAGAATACAAATGCCAGCCAAAACTACTATATCCAGCAAAACTCTCAATCACCGTAGATGGAGAAACTAAGATATTTCATGACAAAACCAAGTTTACCCAATATCTATCCACAAACCCAGCCCTACAAAGGATAATAGGAGGAAAACACCAATACAAGGAGGCAAACTTCACCCTGGAAAAAGCAAGATAGTAACCTTTCATCAAACCCAAAAGAAGTTAAGCAATCAAATTTAAAAAATAACGTCAAAAATGATAGGCAGTAACAATCACTATTCCTTAATATCTCTTAACATCAATGGACTTAATGCCCCAATAAAAAGACACAGACTAACCGACTGGATACGTAAACAGGGCCCTACATTTTGCTGCTTACAGAAAATACACCTCAGGGTCAAAACAAACACTACCTTAGAGTAAAAGGCTGGAAGACAATTTTACAAGAAAATGGTCTCAGGAAACAAGCTGGAGTAGCCATTTTAATATCAGATAAAATTGACTTTCAACCCAAAGTCATCAAAAGAGACTCTGAGGGACACTTCTTGCTGATCAAAGGAAAAATACAAGAAGAACTCTCAATCCTGAACATCTATGCTCCAAATGCAAGGGTACCCTCTTTCGTAAAAGAAACTTTATTGAAGCTCAAAGCACACATTGCACCTAACACAATAATTGTGGGTGACTTCAACACTGCACTTTCCTCAATGGACCGATCAGGAAAACAGAAACTAAACAGGGACACAATGAAACTAATTGAAGCTTTGGACCAATTAGATTTAACAGAAATATATAGAACATTCTATCCTAAAGCAGAAGAATAGACCTTTTTCTCAGCACCTCATGGTACCTTCTCCAAAATCAACCATATGGTCACAAGACAGACCTCAACAAATATAAGAAGATCAAAATAATCCCATGCCTCCTATCAGATCATTATGGAGTAAAAGTGGTCTTCAATAACAACAAAAACAACAGAAAACCCACATACACATCGAAACTGAACAATATTCTACTCAATGATACCTTGGTCAAGGAAGAAATAAGGAAAGAAATTAAAGACTTTTTAGAACACAATGAAAATGAAGACACAACATACCCAAATCTATGGGACACAATGAAAGCAGTGCTAAGAGGAAAACTCATACCCTGAGTGCCTCCAAAAAGAAAATGGAGAGAGCATACATTACCAGCTTAATGACACACCTGAAAGCCCTGGAACAAAAAGAAGCTATTTCACTCAGGAGGAGTAGAAGGCAGGAAATCATCAAACTCAGGGCCGAAATCAATCAAGTAGAAACAAAGAGAACCATACAAAGAATCAACAAAACCAGGAGCTGGTTCTTTGAGAAAATCAACAAGATAGATAAACCCTTAGCCAGACTGACCAAAGGGCACAGAGAAAGTATCCAAATTAACAAACTTAGAAATGAAAAGGGAGATATAACAACAGAAACTGAGGAAATCCAAAAATCATCAGATCCTACTACAAGAGCCTGTACTCAACACAACTGGAGAATCTGGAAGAAATGGACAATTTCCTTGACAGATACCAAATACCAAAATTAAATCAGGTCCAACTAGACCATCTGAACAGTCCCATAAAGCCTAAAGAAATAGAAGGAGTCATAGAAAGTCTTCCAACCAAAAACAGCACAGGACCAGATGGTTTCAGTGCAGAATTCTACCAGACCTTCAAAGAAGAGTTAACACCAATACTCTTCAAACTATTCGACAAAATAGAAACAGAAGGAACACTACCCAATTCCTTCTACAAAGCCACAATTACGTTGATACCAAAGCCACACAAAGATCCAACAAAGAAAGAGAACTTCAGACCAATTTCCCTTATGAACATCGATGCAAAAATACTCAATAAAATTCTTGCCAACCGAATCCAAGAACACATCAAAACGATCATCCACCATGATCAAGTAGGCATTATCCCGGGAATGCAGGGTTGGTTCAATATATGGAAATCCATCAATGCAATCCACTACATAAAGAAACTCAAAGAACAAAACCACATGGTCATTTCATTGGATGCTGAAAAAGCATTTGACAAAATTCAGCATCCTTTCATGCTTAAAGTCTTGGAGAGAACAGGAATTCAAGGCCCATACCTAAACATAGTAAATTCATGAAATTCTTAGGCAAATGGATGGAGCTAGAGAACATCATACTAAGTGAGGTAACCCAGACTCAAAAGGTGAATCATGGTATGCACTCACTAATAAGTGGTTATTAACCTAGAAAACTGGAATACCCAAAACATAATCCACACATCAAATGAGATACAAGAAAAAAGGAGGAGTGGCCCCTGGTTCTGGAAAGACTCAGTGAAACAGTATTCGGCAAAACCAGAACGGGGAAGTGGGAAGGGGTGGGAGGGAGGACAGGGGAAGAGAAGGGACTATCGGGGAGTGGGGGGGCTAAAAAAGGGGAAATCATTTGAAATGTAAATAAATTATATCGAATAAAAAAAAAAAGCAATATACAGCAAACCGGTAGCCAGCATCAAACTAAATGGAGAGAAACTTGAAGCAATCCCACTGAAATCAGGGACCAGACAAGTCTGCCCCCTTTCTCCTTATCTTTTCAATATTGTACTTGAGGTACTAGCTCGGGCAATTCGACAACAGTAGGAGGTCAAAGGGATACAAATCGGAAAGGAAGAAGTCAAACTATCATTATTTGCAGACGACATGATAGTCTACCTAAGTGACCCAAAAAACTCCACTAGAGAGCTCCTACAGCTGATAAACAACTTCAGCAAAGTGGCAGGTTATAAAATCAACTCAAGCAAATCAGTGGCATTCCTATACTCAAAGGATAAGCAGGCTGAGAAAGAAATTAGGGAAATGACCCCCTTCACAATAGCCACAAACAGTATAAAGTATCTTGGGGTGACTCTTACCAAACATGTGAAAGATTTGTATGACAAGAACTTCAAGACTCTGAAGAAGGTAATGGAAGAAGACCTCAAAAAATGGGAAAACCTCCCATGCTTATGGATCGGTAGAATCAATATAGTTAAAATGGCCATTTTGCCAAAAGCAATACACAGATTCAATGCAATACCCATCAAAATCCCAACTCAATTCTTCACAGAGTTAGAAAGAGCAATTATCAAATTCATCTGGAACAACAAAAAAGCCAGGATAGCTAAAACTATTCTCAGCAACAAAAGAAAGTCTGGGGGAATCAGTATCCCTGACCTCAAGCAATACTACAGAGCAATAGTGTTAAAAACTGCATGGTATTGGTACAGTGGCAGGCAGGAGGATCAATGGAACAGGACTGAAGATCCAGAAATGAACCCACACACCTATGGCCACTTGATCCTCGACAAAAGGGCTGAAAACATCCAATGTAAAAAAGATAGCCTTTTCAGCAAATGGTGCTGGTTCAACTGGAGGTCAGCATGCAGAAGAATGCGAATTGATCCATCCTTGTCTCCTTGTACTAAGCTCAAATCCAAATGGATCAAGGACCTCCACATAAAGCCAGACACTCTGAAGCTAATAGAAAAGAAACTGGGGAAGACCCTTGAGAACATCGGTACAGGGAGAAAGTTTATGAACAGAACACCAAAAGCATATGCTCTAAGATCAAGAATTGACAAATGGGACCTCATAAAATTACAAAGTTTCTGTAAGGCAAAGGACACCATCAAGAAGACAAATCGGCAACCAACAAATTGGGAAAAGATCTTCACCAATCCTACATCAGATAGAGGGCTAATATCCAATATATATAAAGAACTCAAGAAGTTAGACGCCAGAAAACCAAACAACCCTATTAAAAAAATGGGGTACAGAGTTAAACAAAGAATTCTCACCTGAAGAACTTCGGATGGTGGAGAAGCATCTTAAAAAATGCTCCACTTCATTAGTCATTAGGGAAATGCAAATCAAAACAACCCTGAGATTTCACCTTACACCAGTCAGAATGGCTAAGATTAAAAATTCAGGAGACAGCAGGTGTTGGAGAGGGTGTGGAGAAAGAGGAACACTCCTCCACTGCTGGTGGGGTTGCAAATTGGTACAACCACTCTGGAAATCAGTCTGGCGGTTCCCCTGGAAACTGGGCACCTCGCTTCCAGAAGATCCTGCTATACCACTCCTGGGCATATACCCAGAGGATTCCCCACCATGTAATAAGGATACATGCTCTACTATGTTCATAGCAGCCCTATTTATAATTGCCAGATGCTGGAAAGAACCCAGGTATCCCTCAACAGAAGAGTGGATGCAAAAAATGTGGTATACATACACAATGGAGTACTATTCAGCCATTAGAAACAATGAATTCATGAAATTCTTAGGCAAATGGATGGAGCTCGAGAACATCATACTAAGTGATGTAACCCAGACTCAAAAGGTGAATCATGGTATGCACTCACTAATAAGTGAATATTAACCTAGAAAACTGGAATACCCAAAACATAACCCACACATCAAATGAGGTACAAGAAGAAAGGAGGAATGGCCCCTTGTTCTGGAAAGACTCAGTGAAGCAGTATTCGGCAAAACCAGAACGGGGAAGTGGGAAGGGGTCGGTGGGAGGACAGGGGAAGAGAAAGGGGCTTATGGGACTTTCAGGGAGTGGGGGACTAGAAAAGGGGAAATCATTTGAAATGTAAATAAAAAATTATATCGAATAAAAAAAAACAAACAAAAGCTCTGCTCAGACAAATGTGCTCTTGCTAAAAAAAAAAAAAAAAAAAAAAAATGCAGGCTTAAATGTATTGCACCAACCTATAGTAGAATACTTAGTCTAGCTCAGCTAATAGGTCAGTATATGTTTACTAGGCAAGAACCACAAGCTTCAGTGTAGGACTATAGAAACAGCCACTGAATTGTACTATCAGCAGTTTTTCTAACAATCCTCATGATGCAGTTCAGCTTCTTCATGCAATGATAAACACTTTAGTGGTGGTGGTGCTGCTGCTGTTGATGACAGTGCTTTGCTTGAAATAAATTAAAACAGACTTAGTACAATGGTGCATTCCTATGGGTCTGTCACTCAAGAGGTATAAATATGAGTGTTACAAGTTCAAGACCTTCTCTAAATACATAATGAAACCCTTCAATCAGTAAAACAAAAAGAAAACAGCAACAGGAGCAGCAACAATAACAACACATCTTAAGTGTAAACAGCTAATCAGGGTTATAGAGAGGAATTATTACTTTACATACACATTAATATATATGAAATATATAATATAAAATATACCAATAAAATATATAAATAAAAAATATCTTATACATAGTATATTTCTTATACTTTCTGATTTTGTGAAAGATTTCTTAGATTTATTAATTTATTCAACTGTTACTTCAATAGTCATACAATGGTTTTCTTTAGGCTTAAAATTCAGTGAAACAAGATGTTGTTGAGTTCTTTAACCAGTACAAAAGGCAGTAAGCCTCATAACAGGATAGAGTGAAGATAAGGTTTCTGTCCCTTGTAGAATTCCTAAAAGTCCCACTGAAAGTTATTCATGTCCATTTTCAATACCTGAAGAATCTGGTGTGTGCTGTCTATGGTCAAAAGTAGTAGTTAAAGTTGTAGAGAGTTTAACAAATACCTCATTTTTGTTCACTCTAATACTTCAGCCCACTGAATAATACCATTCACATTCTAGGTGAAGGCAATAACCTTTCCTTGGAAGGCAATTACCTTTCCACTGAAGGCAATAACTGACATTCTAATCTTTTCTAGATACAGCCTCAAAGATACACCCAGAAAATGTTTGCCACTTCTTCAAATATTTCTGACTCTAGTAATTCTGTCAATAAAAATTAAGATTGACTTGTACTCTGTTACTCAAAATAAAAAGAATATGGGTTCTCTTCTAAATATATAACTAAAATGTGGACAGTATTTATCTTTGTTCTAAGCTTCAATATTCTCATACACAATCCCAAATGAGTCTGATATCCCACTTTGTCTACAGAGTAGAGATGGGAAGTTCATTCATTTAATATTCTAATATAAAACCTATATATAAAATAATATTTAATATATATATAATGTATATACCATATGAGGAATTATTAAAATACATTTATTGTATATATTATATGATATGGATATAATATATAGTATAGTTTTGTTAAAGATTATTTTTTAACTAAATTTTCCATTCTAAAAACCCCTATAAGACTCAAGAAACTCACAATTTTTACAAGAGTCATGAAACTTCTACCATAGGGATTATAAGACATAAACAATTTACCACATGAAATGAAACCCTGACTTGAAGTCTCATAAAACTTGTATAGGAAATTTCACTGATACAATTTATCTAAAGCATCATTCTTGTTGATGCGTCCATTTCAGTGATGCACCTACCCATATTTTCTGTGCTTCATTAAATAACCTCTCACTCATTTCTCTCTAAGTAACCCGAAGAGACTTACTTTTCATGAAGTTGTAATTGGATAGAAACATTTGTTTGGTATGTTATTGATGCTTTGTATATTCACATCTTTCATGAAATGTCATCAAATACAATTAGTGCTTTAACATGGACCAATAAAACCAAAGATGTGATTCTGAGAAATGGTTACATACTTCATATGTATGTGATAAGATATGTGTCAGAGAGTAACAGATCTGAGGGTGGGATAGCTACAATGAATATATCAATGATTAAATAAATTTCCTCTTTGTTTTTCTATAAGGTGTGCGCCATTGTCTAAAAGCAGATTATTTCTGGAAACAATCCCCTTATAGACCATCCTCCTCAATAAACTATGAGGAATAATATAATACCAATGCTGAAGTGAATCTGTTAAGTACCTACAGGGGTGCCCTCTAAAGTGATCAATGGATTAGATAATTTATTATAATCCTTAAAGTTAACACATTTTGGGAAATATTATAAACAGCTATGCTATTAATGTATATTCTTTGGCTGTGATTGATAAGATGTGCATATGAAACTCATGTGGATATCTCAAAATAATTTACCCATAAAGAAAGAAATTGCTACCTAGAAAGGCCATATAGATTCTATACTCTTCATTCCTATGAAATATGGGAAAAATTGAGAATAATATCACACTTTTGGATTGTTATTTCTTAAACATGGTGGTGGGGAACAAGAGAAAGAAAAAAGAAATTTCATCTATTTTCGGCCCACCATTCCTGATATCCACACCTGAAAGCTAAAGGGTGAATCTGTTGCTGAAAAGAAAGAGAACAAAATAAATAGAAGATACCCTTCAGAGCAAGCCTCTTCTAATATGAAGGAGAAGAAAATCCATTTGACCCTGTAAATTAGAGTCTTAAAATGACCCAGAATAGAACACCAAGATTATTAACAAATATCACAAATAGATTAAAAAATTAAATGAATGAAAAAACATAATCACAGCTTGAGTTATGAAATTAAATGACATGAGAGGGATGAGATTCTTCTAAAAACAACTCTGGAAAGAGAGGTCAAGTATTATGGGCAGCTACCTTTCAGTATTTGAAATTAAAGTGATAATTTGAGGTATTATGAGGGAAATTATTCTCTGATGAACTATTCCATATGAGAGATTGATATACTACTTTATTACAAGCTGATATCTCATGGATATCAGAAAGTAGACAATAATACAGAAAATACATTCATTGCTGAGGGAATCTCTAATGTGGGTGAAGGTGTTTCATGATCAGTTTGCTTGGATTGTGGATTGATAAAAGATTTCACAAGAGAGTAAAGAAAATGTAAATGAGCATAAACCTTAGGATAATAAGAAGGCTTTCATGGTCTTATCATGCCTCATGATGGAATTTAACACCCCTGAATTACTTAGATTAGCATGAAAATCATGCTAATATATTACAAAATCAATAGAAGTGGGATTAGAACGATAACAAAACATTCTCAATTGTTTTGTCAGAATTATTCATGGTCAGATATGGAGAGATTTGAGTCAAGAAAGAATTTCTAGGTTTTATGTTTTTTTTTTCCCCTTAAGGGCCTAATCTCAATAACAGTGCAACAAAAGATGAAAAGAATGAAAAAGAAAATTACTCCAAGTAAAATGATGAAATTTATCCAAGAGGTGGGCATTTTCCCCCATGAGTTAGCTGTGTATATTTCTATACTCTAAGAAAGTTTGCTCTAACTACAGGTAGTTTGACTTACACAGAGCCCTTTCAGCAGCCTTGTGAGGATGGAAGCTATGTTGCTAGCCCAACTTCTGTAAGAATAATGGTGGCTATTCCAGAGGATGGTGGGTTGGGCTATCATTTCTTATTATTTTCAATAATGGTCAGTGCAATCAAGATGTATACAAAAAGTCTTCAGTACTTCCTAGCAATGAGGAAATGGTGCATTTGTGGAGAATGACAGGACTATAGAGCACTAAATGACTTGTAGCTCCCATTCATATTGTTATATGCAATATTACTCTTCTATAAAATAATAGATACAAATGATATTTTTTATTTTATTTGCCATTCTTAACATTTTGATTGCAGATCAGCTGATCCTGAAGAAGACAGCTGGTACACCTCCATAAGACTAAATAATACTAGCTCCTGAGTAGATTACAAATTTGTAAAGTTATCTGTAAAGACAGAACATTCAACAGTTAGTGTATTTAAAAGAAAGGATGCAGCATATCTGAGAAATAAAGCATTCTTATAAATCAGAAGGTTGTTGAGTAAAATTCCAATGTTTATTATAGTCATAGTAATAGAGGGAAATCTTTTCAGCAGTAGACAGTAGTTATTGAAGAGATTCATAACTGGTTAAGCTGCTAAGAACAGGTGAATTTTAGCTGTGGCATAGTGGCTCAGTTATACATCACATAACATTTTCAGATATATAAAGTTCTCTCCATGGCTGAGAGAACACTGTAAAATCTCAAAAAGAAAAATGTAAAAAACAGAGAACACTGGAATATTTTACAGTTATTTCCACAAAATTGAAACACTCCCCTTTAAGTACACAGACAGATTATAAGATGTAGGAAAGTAAAGAAATGTATCAATATGGGAGTCTCTCTTAATTCTTGTTTGAATCTTTTAATAAGTATGTTTTGTTTGAAATACCCATAGAAATTAAGGCATTACTAAGGAAGTCTGAGGGCTGTCTTTTAAGCAAGAAGAGCTAGAATGCAGTGGAATAAGGTTTTTTATGGGGCTATAATGGGACAGGAGGAATTAAATGGTCATAATTGAAGAGAATGAAGTCTAGAGCACAGAATATGAAGAAAGATAAAATACTATAGATAGTTTGAAAAAAATAGAAAGTAACTACTATAGAATATTCCTATAATACTTCTTTCTTTTTCTCTTTCTTATGCCTACACATGCACACACACACACTCACATACAAATTCAGAAATAAACATACAAACAGAGAGAGAGAGAGAGAGAGAGAGAGAGAGAGAGAGAGAGAGAGAGAGAGAGAGAGAGAGAGAGAAGCTAGCAGGCAGACAGGCAGACACAGAAAAAGATAGGCATGGAGACAAATAGACATAAACAGAAAAGGTTAAAAGAGAATTACTCTAGAATGAGGTAAGAAGGCCCTTAATAGACCCAACAGGGTAACCAATGGAAAGTTTAGTTCCAAGGGAGAATACTACTATTTTGAAGTAAAATGTTCCCATAACCCAGAATATTACAGGATATAGCCAATTCTATTTGTTACTCAGCAGGAATTTTCAGCCAGACCCTATTTCAGAAGGTATCACATGTTTAGAATATAGTACATGGAGAAATAAAACTCATATTTGCATGAAAGCTCCGTTTCTACTCACTAGTTTGAATAGTGCTGGCAGGTGCTATTGATACCCCCAGAGGAGAAAAGTAGTCATCTTTCTTATCCAGATATGGACACTGAGAACTATAAAGATAGGCCTGGCAAGATATGCTCACTTGGGCAATAGTGAATCAAATGTCATAGCAATGGTCCAATACTTTATGTTTAACTAGAAAGCTCAGTGAACAAACTGAACCCAACACCTAACACAAATTTCAAGGGAAGATACCACAGACAAGTCTTTTTTTTTTTTTCCCGGATGGCCATTTCCTCCCTTTATTGTATTTTTTATTATTATTATTATTTTTTTTATTTCATTCGATATATTTTTTTATTTACATTTCAAATGATTTCCCCTTTTCTGGTCCCCCACTCCCTGAAAGTCACATAAGCCCCCTTTCCTCCCCCTATTCTCCCACCCACTCCTTCCCACTTCCCTGTTCTGGTTTTGCCTTATACTACTACACTGAGTCTTCAGGAACCAGGGGCCACTCCTCCGTTCTTGTACCTCATTTGAAGTGTGGATTATGTTTTGGTTATTCCAGTTTTCCAGGCTAATATCCACTTATTAGTGAGTGCATACCATGATTGATCTTTTGAGTGGGTTACCTCACTTAGTATAATGTTCTCCAGCTCCATCCATTTGCCTAAGAATTTCATGAATTCATTGTTTCTAATGGCTGAATAGTACTCCATTGTGTATATATACCACATTTTTTTGCATTCATTTTTCTGTTGAGGGATACCTGGGTTCTTTCCAGCTTCTGGCTATTATAAATAGGGCTGCTATGAACATAGTGGACCTCCACATAAAGCCAGACACTCTGAAGCTAATAGAAAAGAAACTGGGGAAAACCCTTGAGGACATCAGTACAGGGGGAAAGTTCCTGAACAGAACACCAATAGCATATGCTCTAAGAGCAAGAATTGACAAATGGGACCTCATAAAATTACAAAGTTTCTGTAAGGAGAAAGCAATCTTAACCGCAGACGTTTCTCAAGCCATTCCTTACTAATTTGATCAGCCAGAATCAACAACCAAAAAAAATTCCATTACTTAAACATTGTATTTTACATAAAATTACAAAGTTTCCATAAGGCAAAGGACACCATCAAAAGGACAAATCGGCAACCATCAAATTGGGAAAAGTTCTTCACCAACCCTACATCAGATAGAGGGCTAATATCCAATATATACAAAGAACTCAAGAAGTTAGACCCCAGAAAACCAAATAACCCTATTAAAAAATGGGGGTACAGAGTTAAACAAAGAATTCTCTCCTGAAGAACTTTGGATGGCAGAGAATCATCTTAAAAAATGCTCAACTTCATTAGTCATCAGGGAAATGCAAATCAAAACAACCCTGAGATTTCACCTTACACCAGTCAGAATGGCTAAGATTAAAAACTCAGGAGACAGCAGGTGTTGGTGAAGATGTGGAGAAAGAGGAATACTCCTCCACTGCTGGTGGGGTTGCCCAAATCAAGTGATAGCTGGGCATGAAGTTCTACCTTTAACTGAGGAGTATTGCTAATGGATCTTTGCTCTTAGAGCATATGCTATTGGTGTTCTGTTCAGGAACTTTCCCCCTGTACTGATGTCCTCAAGGGTTTTCCCCAGTTTCTTTTCTATTAGCTTCAGAGTGTCTGGCTTTATGTGGAGGTCCACTATGTTCATAGCAGCCCTATTTATAATAGCCAGAAGCTGGAAAGAACCCAGGTATCCCTCAACAGAAAAATGAATGCAAAAAAATGTGGTATATATACACAATGGAACAACCCAGATGTCCTATGACAGAAGAATGGATACAGAAAATGTGACTCATTTCACAGTAGAATACTACTCAGCTATTTTTTTATATATTTTTTAATTTTCTATAATTTATGTTTATATTTCAAATGATTTTTCCATTCCCAGTTTCCCCCTCCCCATAAGTCCCATACGCCCTCATCCATCTGCCCCTTCTCCAATCAACCCCCTCTTTCTTCTCTGTCCTGGTACTCCCCTACAATGCTGGATCAGGGGTCTTGCCTTCCTTCTTCTTGGGAATCATTTGATATGCGAATTTTGTCTTGTGTATTCAGAGCTTCTGGGCTAATATCCACTTATCAGTGACTGCATTCCATGTGTGTTCTTTTGTGATTGGGTTACCTCACTTAGGATGATAATTTCCAGTTCCAACCATTTGCCTAAGAACTTCATGAATTCATTGTTTTTAATTGCTGAGTAGTATTCCATTTTGTAAATATACCACATTTTTCTGTATTCATTCCTCCATTGAGAGACTTCTGGGTTCTTTCCAGCTTCTAGCTATTACAAATAAGGCTGCTGTTAAGAATGAGGACATCCTGAATTTTGAAGGCAAATGGATGGAACTTGAAAATATCTTCCTGAGTGAGGTAACTCAGACCCAAAAGGATATGGTATGTACTCACTAATAAGTGGACAATAACAAAAACAGTACAGAATAACCAGGACACAGTCCACAGAACTCAGAAAGGTTAATAAGATAAAGAGCCCAAGTAAGGAGTTCTCAATACCACCTGGGAGAGAGAAGAAAGAAATCACAGAAATATAGAGGGAGGGACCTAGACGTGAAAGACACAAGGAGGGGAAGAGGAGAATGTGATCAGGTATTGGGTGGGGGGAAAAGAACTGATACTCTGAGCGCCAGCAGAAAGAATGCAAACAGGAAACCTGAGGAGGTAGGAGGTGGGGAGAACATCCAGAATGGAGCAGAGACATGGGGGGTGAGAGACTCACAGGACTCAAAGCAGGGAGAAAGAACTTTTAAAGCCTACCTCTAGCAGAAAGGGCATCAAGAGAGGGATGGGGTTGTCATCCACAGTCAAAAACTCTAACTCAGAACCAGGGGCCACTCCTGGTTCTGGAAAGACTCAGTGAAGCAGTATTCGGCAAAACCAGAATGGGGAAGTGGGAAGGGGTGGGTGGGAGGACAGGGGAAGAGAAGGGGGCTTACGGGACTTTCGGGAAGTGGGGGGCTAGAAAAGGGGAAATCATTTGAAATGTAAATAAAATATATCGAATAAAAAAATAATAAAATAAAAAAAAAACTCTAACTCATAATTGTTCCTCTATGAAAGAAGAGCAGCGACAAAAATGGAGAAGAATTTGAAGAACAGGTGGTCCAGCTCACAGAGAGGCCCCAAGACCTCATCCTACTACCGAGGCTATGGAGTGCTCACAAACATGGTCCTATAATGACTGCCCTCTGAAAGACCCAACAGCAGCTAAGAACATCAAAAGCAGATATTTGTACCCAACCAATGGACAGAAGCTGCTGACCCCTGTGGTTGAATTAGGAAAAAGCTGATAGAAGCTGAGGAGGAGGGAGACCCTGTAGGAGGATCAGTAGTCTCAATTAGCATGGACCCCTGAGATCTCTCAGACACTGGACCACTAACTAGGCAGCATACACCAGCTGTAAAGAGGCTCCTAATACATACACAAGAGAGGCTTACTGGATTTGTTTTCAGTCAGAGAAGATGCTCCTAACCCTCAAGAGAATGGAAAACCCAGGGAGTGGGGAGGTCTGGTAGTGTGTAAGGGGGGTGGGTAGAGAGAGGGGGTGGGAAGTATGGGATGTGTAACAGTCAGAGGGTGAACAATGACGGGGACTCTGTGTTCATTCTTTTCTTCCATTTCAACATGGTGGCAGAATTTTATAACAAAGGCTTTATCTTGGGAGTTAAGCCACTAGCAGATTCTTAGAACTTCCTAAGAAATCTAGTATAAGAAAACATGATGGGATAATTATACTTAGGGTTCATAAAAAGTATCTATATCTACATAGGACTCCATTTGATTGGAGAATCATAGAGGAATTATACTAGTTCCAATCTCATAGATATAGCAATGTAAAAACAGACACATAGGAAACTTGAGGGCCATGCATTAGATTTATCGAGGCAATGATAACAAAAGAGGAGTGAATGAAGGGGGAATAGAGCCATAGATGGAGATAAAGAAGATATCAGAACATCAAAATTTTCTATCTCCATAGATTCAGTGAAAAGAGAGAAATATAGGATGGGGATTAACAGAAAGCAAATCATAAAGAAAGCCGCCACATGACTTACTGAATTCAACTTTCCAGAGGATGGGAGTTGAGATGCATAGATCCCAGTAACTACAATGGAAGCACTTTTCACTCCAATATCCTTATATAATGTTTTGATTTCTAATTTTTTATTGGCTATATTATTTATTTGCAAGTTCCTGGTTTCTCCTCCACAAACACTGTATCCCATCCCCCCTTCCTCTGCTTCTATGAGAGTGCTTCCCAACCCACCCATCCATTCCTGGCTTACCACCCTAGCATTCCCCTACACTGGGGCATTGAGCCTTCAAAAGTCCAAGACTCTACCCTCCTAGTGATATCAGGTAAGGCCATCCTCTGCTACATATGCAGCTGGAGCCAAGGGTCCCTTCATGTGTACTCCTTGGTTGGTGGTTTAGTCCCTGGGAGCATTGTAGAGGGGGTCTGTTTGATTGACATTATTGTTCTACCTATGGGGTTGTAAAACCCTGCAGCTCCTTCAGTCCTTCCCCTAACTCCTCCATTGAGGACCCTGTACTTCAGACATGTTCCATTTCTTCCTACATTTTGCCTTAGATTTTTCTCATTTAGGTTTTTCAAATAGTATTTCCTCAGTAATATAACAGGGATTTTACATTAAATGGGGTTCACAACCTTGTCTGGACATCAGCAGTGTCTACTGTCTGTTTCAAATTCTTAGGGAGATAGGTAGCTATTAGCAGTAGACAGTAGGAAGGTTATTTTGGACCCCTTTCTAATGCTAGGAAGCTTATAAACACCAAGAATTTAAGAACTGATTAGTGGTGGAAAGAATAGGATTTGAGTGATGTCTCTGACCCTGGGTGGAGACATGACATTTTGAACTGCCCTAAAAATAATAAGATTACTATATAGCTAAAGGCTTTCTGGTTTGAAAAAATGACACATCATTTCCCCCTTCATTAAACTTAATTCAAACGAGTTTCACAGCACTATTTGCTGAAGATGGTGCCTTTTATTCAAATGTATATTTTTAGTGCCTATGTCAAAAGTCAGACAGGTGAAGTTTTGTGGAATTATAGCTGAGTCCACTATTCTATTTTATTAATCTGTGTGTCTGTGTTCATGCTATACCACACTATTTTTAAAACTGTGTCTATGTAGAATGATTAGAAAGCTGATGTGATACTCCCCACCATATTCTTTTTGTTTTTTCAGGTCTGTTTGGCAGACCCTGATCTTTCATATGACAACTTTATATAAATTTTAATGTTCTAAAAAATATCTACAAAAACAACCCTGGGATTTTATTGGGGTTACTTAGAATCTATAGACTGATTTTTATAGAATGGTTATTTTTACAGTATTAGTTCTTCTGAATCAAGTTTGTGGAGAGCTTTACATCTTAAATGTTTCATTGTGCAGGTTTTTATATAGTTACTTTCATTGTTTGCAAATATATTAGCACATTTATTAGCCCTTTGTGCCTTTTGACTACTAAGCTGGGCTTGTCTTGTTTTGTCTGGACATGGTTACTTGTCTTCTATTATTTGATACATGGACGATAGACTGGCTGATGTAGAATGGCTTCAAATAGGATAATCTGTTGTTCCTAACAGTTTTATATACATTGCCAGTAGGCCAGCTTAAAGCAAGGGGAATCAATTCAAGTTTACAGGTGCTTTTCATACACTCTGCTTAAATTAATTTATGTTGTTCTATTGTTAAAAATCAAACAGGATGACAAAATGGCTCCCAGGTGCTTTCATCCAAGCCTGCTGTACTGAGTTCAGTCCTGTAAACCCAGGTCATAGAAGGAGAGAACTAACTTCTGCAAATTGTCATTTGATTTTCACATGTGCACCTTGTGGGAGAGGGATAGCTCTCCACAGGAAAGTGAACTAGAATACATATTGATGTATGAATGGGAGTTGGGGACTGATCAGTTGGAGAGGAAGGAAACAAAGGGCACAGAAAGTTTAAGATAAAGGGCATTTGATGACTACTATGAAACTTGCGCATACACGTGCACATGAATCCATGCACATTAATGCACATACATATGTGCACACATGTACTCACATGATAATATTCTGTGCTTTCATATGGTTTTAGTATCAGAATAATATTGACTTCATTGTAATTTTAATTCTATGGCAAAGAAAATACTCCTTAAAGAAGGCTTCCTGTGCCATAAATTTATAAACAATATAAAATCCTTTTAAAAATATAAGTCATCAATTTAACTCTATCTTTCTAACTAAACATAAAAATAATAAATATGAATATTACCAAGGCTTCTTTCCTATACTGGGTCATGGGTAATCTTCAAGTAAACTTCTTGTCTTCTCCTTGTAGACAAAAACATATCAGAGCAATGTAGTGAATATTGAGTCATAAAAACATGTCACACATACAGATATTTGGACTGAGAAAAGGATATTTGACACAGGGCTATAAATAATCTAAAGATAACAGTCTTCTGATATAGTGGGAATCAAAAGTAATAGTATATAAAACTGTTTCCTACAGAATGCAACTTTAGTGTGCATTTTACATAAATGAGATGTTGAAGTCATGGCTGTGGGCCTTTGCCTTAATTCTCACCAGCCCCCTGTATCTTCCCACTTGTATGCTTATATGTTACATTTTTTATTGATTCCTAATTAAAATTTATTTGGAAATCAGTGTGGGAATTCTTTAGATATTTAGGAAGAGATCTACTCAAAGATTCAGCTATATTATTTTTGATATATACCAAAATTTGGTATATACCAAATACCAATATTTTGGTATATACCAAAGTATATACCAAAAGGATATATCCTACAAACACAAAGACACTTGGTCAATTATGTTAATTGAGCTCTATTGATAATTATTATAACACGGAAGCAACTTAGATATTGCTCAACAGATTAACTGGCAAGGAAAATACGATGCATTTATGCAATGTAATAGTACGTACCCATTAAAAAATTAAAGAACTTGTGAAATTCACAGGCAAATGTGTAGAACTAGAAAATGAAATCATCCTGAGTGAGGAAAACCAGGCACAGAAGACAAATATGGTATAAACTTTCTTATATGTAAATCTTAGCTGTTAAGTCAATGATAGTCAAGCTACAATCCATAGAACCACAGATATTAGGTTTAGAGTAAGGAGTATGGTGGGAGAGGGATAACTCTACAGGAAAGGGAAATAGAATACAATCTATGTGTGAGGAAACAAGGGGTTAAGAGAGTTTAATAAGGAGCATTGGATGAGTTGTATGAAAACATAACACAGTAGAAGATTTTTAAAAAAAATATATACATATCTGAAGGTGATTTAAATGAAATCATTCAAGGGTATGAGAGGAAGAACTCCGGTGTGTCAGAAGACATTTAGTAAAGAATAAAGCATGCAAGTAAATTTTGGGGAGATAGTGCACCATTTGGATGGTGTACAATGGATGAGCTCTATCCTTAGAGATTTCATCCCAGAATTGCTTCTTGCTTCACTGTTACATAAGCTAAAATATCTGGGCATCAGTCCACACTAGTAAGCAAATTTCCTACAGATCAACATAAAGATGAATGTTCTGAATTAATTCTGTTAGGTAAATTAATGATTTTATCAAATTTGTGATTTGATTCAAATAATCAAAAGTTTTAGGAGATGGTTTTAGTTGTGTTGCCAGAAAGATAAAGTTAGAATCAAGAACAGAATGTGCCCACAACTCATAGAATAGTAAATAAAGGCCGCATAATAAGGAATACAATGAATGTTCACACTGGCACTAAAAGAAAAAGAAATCTTGAGACAAATTTGTGATCAAGGAAAAGCACTCATTCTAGGTCACTACCAAGGAGCAAGCAACAGCGGTGCACTGTGATAAAGCTAGGCCACATGGAGCTGTTGCTTTGAACGTATAATGAGTTTATAGTACAAAAGTCTGCTTGGAAATTACTACTGATATCCTTCGGTAATTCCCCTTTTGTGAAACATTTTACCTATAAGGTAATTTTCTAAAGAACATTTTTCTAAGAAGGTGTAAGAAGACCAGAAAAAAGAAAAATGTTTATGTCTATCTATATGTGAACACATACATGCATGTATGGGTATATGTATATGTATGTGTATTTGTACATGTATGCATATATTTATGTAAGTATGCATAAACACTTGTGGAATTGATGAGCTAGGTAGTTGGACCAGATCAGGTTTGTGTGTGTGTGTGTGTGTTTTCTGTGTAAATATATATATAGTGTACTTTTCCTTTCTTTGCTTTCTAGTTTACAAAGAGTTAATGAGTTCCAAGCCCCTCTCCTGACCAGCAAAGGTCCTTGACCCAGAGAGAAAGGAGCCCTAGAGTTCTTATTAGTATCCTGCTACTGTCAGCAGGAATTTATTACCAGAAACCAGCAGTGTTTAGTCACAGGATAGTGAGAAATCAGCACTAATTAGCACAAAGTAACAGAAAAGAAGCAAATGTTTATTAGCAGAAAAAAATAAAAGAGAGTTACAAGGCCAGAGATCATTAGTCTTTGACCTCTGTCCCTCCCTCTAACCTACCATTCATTGTAAACTCAGGGACAGGTCCCTGGCACAGGTGGAAATACATTTTTACCAAAGGAAGCTAGCAATACCTAGAATGAGTTACATGAAATTGAATTATTGACCAAAGTAGGCTGAATCCCCCAATAATTGAGCCTGTCACTAAGTCTATAGGCTGTTCTCCAGAAAGCTGCAAAGCCTTATTGCTGAAGCCAATACCAAGACTCACATGGAGAAGCTGAAATGATGCTAACAGAGAGCTTTAACCACCAAATGCTAGCACCTTAAAAAAAAGTTGGTACTCATCCTGTTACCAAAAGGGAAGCACAAACATCAACCTAGCCACAAAACTGTTGGTTTATAATGGTGCCTTTCCTTCAGCATATGTTATGGTGGCAGATAATTTGTCAGTCATAACAAATGAATATATAATTTGGCTGAAAGCTGAAATTTTAGGTGCTTTGTATAATTTCATGCACACAGACACACACAGACACACACAGACACACAGACATACATACACACACACACACACACACACACACACACACGTACCTGCACACACACACACACACACACACACACACACACACACACATTCCTTTGAGCTCTGGAACATTTCAATGATGTTGGGTTCTAATTCTGGAGACTACTAAATGCTGCTTATTAAGGAAAATAAATGCTAGTGAGGTTTTCTCAATTAAGAATTTACCTTCATTTCCATCAATAGACCATTAATATTCTTGGTATTTATAAGACAGGCAGAGTGTGACTAAAGAGGTAAAAGAGAAATAAGAACTTGGAACACCAATTGGAATAATACATCCAAAAGCTAAGGACTGCTGGAAACGAACAGAACCTAGAACAACTCTACCTTAACAGCTTTGAAAGTAAGTATTGCACTCCAGAGTATTTACACAATGATAATAACTTGTGATCTTTTACCTCTAAAACAATGAGTAAGTACATTAGATTTGTACTTATTTGTTACAAAATGTGTAGTGTATTATTTACAATAGCCATGGTACTCCAATTCACTTGAAATTAAGTATTCCTTATTAACTATTATCCAAAGTAAAGCACTAGCTTGATGTCACCAACTCTATTCTCTTCTACAGTGTATCAAAAGAGAGAGAATACAGTAAACAGGGACAAATGAAACCTGAAAATACATTATTCATGTTATTCATGACATGAACACACACACACACACACACACACACATACACACACACACACACACACACACACACACACACACACAGAGAGAGAGATGCACAAAAACAGGTGTGTGCATGTGTGTGTGTGTGTGTATGTGTGTGTGTGTGTGTGTGTGTGTGTGTGTAGGTATCAAAATATATCTATTCTTCTTAAAAGCTACATAGATAGGCTTAAGATCAGTGGATATACAGAAAGAGACAGAAATAAAAGCTCAAGGTTAAGAAAGCAAGTAGGGGAGCCAGGCGTGGTTGCGCACACCTGTAATCCTAGCACTTGGGAGACAGAGACGGGCGGATTTCTGAGTTCGAGGCCAGCCTGGTCTACAGAGTGAGTTCCAGGACAGCCAGGGCTACACAGAGAAACCCTGTCTCGAAAAACAAACAAACAAACAAACAAAAAAAAAAAACAAAAAAGAAAGCAAGTAGATAAGCAGGCATGTAGCTTGGTAGATCGGCAAACTACAGTTTTGTCTGTTTAGACAGATAAAAATAGAGTCCTATTTTCAGTAGGACTCTAGCTGTCAAGCATGAATTTCTTTTAACAGAGAGGTTGCATATTTGGTTAAAAATGTTTATGCTAGTCTATCTTTATCAGTAAGAAAATTTCATGTTGTATCATAGTATCACTTCCCTTTAGTGCTTCAATTATTTGTTTCATTCCATCTCATCTTTATCACAGAGTACTTAAATTACAGCATGAACTTGCATCAAAATTTGCAGCTCTTCATTTCTCTGCGAGACCCAAGAAGCACAGTATTCATTTGCATTTCAAGAGCTCTCTCTTCTGTACACTATGCTTGCTACTGCTTCATGTGCTTAAATAATATTTTATATTCTCAGCACAAGTATGAATTAGAATACATTTGCATGGAAATAGAGTAAAAATTCAGCAGCACCTATTTTTATTAAAATCCATGCACAGACACTGATTTCTGATGAATTTTTATTAGAGTTTTTACCATATTATAATTAGTTTTATTGAAAAACTTACATGTACATCTAACATACTAAATTTATAGAGTAAATTCTTATAACTTTTTTTTTACAACTTATATAAAATTAGAGTGAAAACACATTATAACGCCCACTATTTACTTTTGAGGAATGATAGAAATAACATTATTTCTTAAAATGAGGCATTCTGTGTGGTGATTTGAATGGAAATGACCCATAGACTCCATGAAAGTGGAACTATTAGGAGATATGGACTTGTTGGAGCTACTGTAGCTTTATTGGAGGATGAGTGTCACTAGTTGTGGGTTTTGATTTTTAAATGTCCAAACCAGGACTAGTGTGTCATTTGTTTCCTACTGCATGCACATCCACAACTCTTTCTCCAGCAGCATGTCTGCCTTCCTACCACTGTGTTTTATGTCATGACAATAATGGAAGAAACTTCTGAACTGTAAACAAGATTGTTTTCCTTTGTAAGAGTTTTTGTGATCAAGGTGTTTCTTCTCAGAAATAAATCTATACCTAAAGTATTGTTATAAATATATTTCCTAAATTTCTGAAATTATATCCTAGTGGTTATTTATATAGAAATTAAAATGCACAATGTATTGACAATCATAGTCTTATCTTTTGAATATAACTTATTTTAATGCAATATATTCACTCAATCAGAAATATCCTCTTTTGAATTTATACTCCTTAATAATTCTTAGAATAATACCCCTGTATCATTGAAATTGTAGTTATCTTTTTGCATGTATTCCCAAAGCAAGTTCTCTATTCTGGTCTACACTTTTGAAACTGGTCCTCTGAATTACATATCTCCATATTCTTCATTATTCTATTGACTTGTTTCATATTTTTGTTAAGTGACTAATGTGGTACATCTTCATTTTGTCAGTTATTAAATATTTCCAATTCTATAATTTATATACCATCCATACTTTTCTACTTTTGTGAACAGTAGAAAGACTAAATTAGGTGCACCTTGTTTATTCCTATTTCCTTAGATTATAAAATATAAATGATATATACTGAGGAAAAATTATTTTTTCAAGTCAGTCAAATTATAGCTGGCTTTTATCATGTTCTCATGTATAAAATATTTCATATGAATATAAGGAAATATCAAAGAAATAAAAATGTATTTACAGAACACTTGACTTCATAAATTTTTCTATTAGAAAAGCCACATGAATTATTAGGTGATGATTGCAAATTCCATGGACTTGAATATTTCTATAGAGGTAAAATCCAACATTAATTTCATGCTTTAGATTTAATTTTTTATTGTGTTTTAATCGTAAGTGATTAAACACAGGTAAAGTTAATTTAGTATCCAAATCTGGACTCACACTTTCATGAATTTTATTTCAAGTAAATTAAACAAACAATAATAGAGATATTTTTTCTGACACCAATGGCAATGCTGATTAACATATTTTAGTCATTTTTGTTGCTCATTTCATGTTCCAACTAATATTTTTGGTCAGATTTGTGCCGGTTCACAAGGTATGATTCCCACTCCATCCCAGTGATAAATACAAAGCTGAAAATAATTAAAAAATAATAACATTTAGATATATGAAGAAAGCAAGAAAATATAACTCTGCAGTTGAAACAAACAAGTAAATACAGAGAACAATACTATACTTGATTAAAAACTTCTATAGTATGAAATTGAATCACAGGAAACTTTATAACTTCTGACTCTCCAGAAGTTTACTAGAAATATGTCTGAGAAGAAAAATCTTCATAGGAAAGATGTTTAAGTTGGACCCACACTTTTCTAAACTTTACATTGAGGAGATATTTATAAAAAACAATCTGGAAAAATGCAATCCCTTACTTCAGTCAAGAGCATAGAAAATTGTAATCATCTTGAAATGAATTAAGTTATGTGTTACTTCCTTAACAAGCCTTGTCTGACATTAAGGAGAGGAGGGAAACTTCATGCCCCAGTTAAGAAGGATGCTAAAAGGGAGATGTGGGAGTAGGTGAATGAGTGGAGGAGTACCCTCAAAGAGGCAAAGAGGAGAAGGGAGGGGGTGATGGGATTGGGAGATTGGTGAAGGTGTAACCAGAAAGGGGGATATAATTTGAAATGTAACCAAATAAAATGATTAATAAGAAAAACTCTCCAATTAGAATATATGTTTTTTAGCAAATCCTACTTTATTGGGCTTCTATTAAAACTAAACTAACTAGCTAGAGAGAAGATCAGACTTTATCCAATCATGTTTCACTTTGCTGGGTATAAATACAACAAAAAAGGGTTTGCTTAAGTTTCAGACAAAAGCTTTTTGAATTTCTAACATTAATAGGGCTATAGAATATTTCCTTTTGCACCATGTAATCCTACTTCATTCAAAGTTTCAATATAGAAATTCCTTTTACTCAGGAAATCATGGCTTGTTAACAAGTAAAGTATGCTACACAAAACAAAGGAAGAAGACACATGGAAGATCACAAATTAGGATGAGAAACAAACTCAAATATGTTAATAGATGTTAAACTGGAAAATTATTTTAAAGAAATATGAAGAATATGTGAATGTAAGGAATAAAGTATAAACTTTGTAAAGTCACTTGAAAGGGCTCATCATGAATATGAAATTTTAAGAAAATACACAATTTTATGGATTAATTAAACCACCAAGTAAGTATGATTTTACTAGACTTGATAGATTGAACAAGACAAAACAAAAAAAAAAATCATAGTCTTGAACTTTTGTCTTTTTTTATGGTTTCAGTTGTTGAGATAAATTACCATAGGCAAATGCAACTTGGTAGGTTTATTTTATTTGGGTTTATTTAGCGTAATCTTTTATGTCATAGTCCATCATTGAAAAAAGTCAGGGCATAAACACAAATAGGGCAGGAACCTATTGTAGTTCCTCGTGTCTTGCTTAGTAGGTTTTCTTCTTGCAGCCAGGACCAGCAGGACAAGAGTGGAATTGTCAACACTGTGGTGAACCCTCCCAAATCAATCCATCTCTTAATTTGTCTTGTTCAACTTTGTTGTGACAGTTTTCATTTTATCTTATTCTATTTTACTTTATTATATTAAAGAATGACTGTGGAGCCACTAGGCTACAATCACTGCATGGTCATTTATACCAGCTAAAGAGGGAAAATAAGCTTTCACTCATGGAGTGACACAAGTTGTAATAATCAGTACAGGGAAGCCCTCAGCTTTAGGAGTAGTTGAGTCACATATTACGAACTGTACCATTTTGTTTTATGCATTTACTTTGTTACAGTTTGGTGGGTTGTGTTTGGTTGTACTTATTTTAGGTATTTTCTTGTTGTTCTTTGTGTTTTATGGACATTTATTGGTTTTTGCACATTTTTTGAGAAGAAAATTAAGTTGGGTTGAGAAAAGGAGAGGATCTAGAAGGATGTAGACAGAGGGGAAGAATATGATTAAATTATATTTAGAAATAGTTTTAGGTAACAAAAATATAATTAAAAGATAAAAAGGAAAGAAAGAAGGAAGGAAGGAAAGAAGGAAGGAGGGAAGAATGAACAAGAAAAAAGAAAGAAAGAAAGAAAGAAAGAAAGAAAGAAAGAAAGAAAGAAGAAAGAAAGAAAGAAAGAAAAGAAAGAAAGAAAGAAAGAAAGGAAGGAAGGAAGGAAGGAAGGAAGGAAGGAAGGAAGGAAGGAAGAAAGAAAGAAAGAAAGAAAGAAAGAAAGAAAGAAAGAAAGAAGAAAGAAAGAAAGAAAGAAAGAAAGAAAGAAAGAAAGAAAGAAAGAAAGAAAGAAAAGGAGAAAGAAAGGAAGGAAGAAAGAAAGGAAAGATTTGGAAGGAAGAAAGGGAGGAAGGAAGAAGGAAGGAAAGGAAGGAAGGAAGGAAGGAAGGAAGGAAGGAAGGAAGGGAAGAAAGTGCACCACACAGTTTTGCCCAGAGGCCAATCTGCTAGGCATATTGTGGGAAGCTGTCCTGAGCTATTCGGACTTATGCCTACTCACGGCCCTAAGGGTGGTGGCTGCTAAAATATGAGAACAATTAACTAGAGCCTTCCCCTTGAGCTGTAGGTAAGAGAAGAGTGCGAGTTCCTGCCCTAACTGCAGAATGTTCCTGCCTGTGGCATTAACTCCAGGTGTCCCCACCAGATGACCTCCTTACTTCCTGCTTCACTAGGGGTTTCTCTGCCCTTCCCCTCCTTTGTTCTTGTGTGAAAGTCAATTCCTTCTCTGTAAGCCCTTAAAACTCATTTACCTCCCCAACATTAATGAGGCCTTGACACAACCCAGACCGACTCTGACTTTGTTAGCGTGCTTGGCTCCCTTTCTCTCTTCCTGCCATTTTTGACCCTCAGGTAGTGCCTCTTCGAGACCCTGGAAAACTGGACCTGCTGGACGAGTCAGCATATTTTCTTGGTTGAGATTTTGGTTTATAAATGACTTTAGCCTCTGTCATAAATTGAAATAAAATTAGCTGTCACAACATTTTCAATAGAAAATTATGTAAGTTGAAAGCAAAGAAATGCATTGACAAATATACAACTCTTAGAATACACAATTCCTCTGTAATAGTCAAATTTATAATATTGTGCCAATATCACTGAGAAAAATGAAGCATTTTTTGAAACAAGGTTTTAAATTAATTTTATGTCAATCTGCTATTAGCAAGAGTCAGTGATCAGAGAAATACAAATCAAAATGACTTTGACAATCCTCCTTATTCCAATCAGAATGGCTAAGATCAAATTTCAGATGAAAACACATGTTGGTAAGGATGTGGAGAAAGTGGAACACTCCTCCATTGTTGGGATTGAAAGCTGGTACAACCACTATGGATATCACCTAGAGGTTTCTCAGAAAATTGGAAATAAATCAACCTGAAGAACCACCAATACCACTCTTGAGAATATACTCAAAAAAGGACTCACACATGTTCCACTATGTTCATAGCAGCCTTATTTGTGATAGCCAGAAGCTAGAAACAATCCAGATGTCCCAATGACAGAAAAATGGATATAGAAAATGTGGTTCATTTACACAGTAGAATACTATTCAGCTATTAAGAAGGAGGACATCCCGAGTTTTGCATGGAAAAGGATGAACTCAGAAAGTATCATCCCAAGTGAGATTACTCAGACCCAAAAGGATATGCATGGTATGTCCTCACTAATATGTGGATATTAGATAAAACCAAAACAAATCACATTGAAATAAACAAGTACAGAATACCTAAAATACAGCCCACAGAACTCAAAAAGGCAACAGCCTGAAGTGCCCAAGTGAGGACACCACAGTTCCACATGAGAAGGGGAAGAAAGCAATCACAAGTGGGGAGAGAGGGACATGGGAGGGAAAGTGAATGGAGGTAGAGATGGGGGGAGAGGGCAACCTGAGTTGGTATTGGGTGAGGAAAAAGGACTGAAGCCCTGAGGACCAACAGGAGAATGGAAACAGGCAACATCCAGAAGTAAAAGGCTGAGGGAACCCTTCAGAATGCACTAGAGACCTAGGAGCTGAAAGACTCTGAGGACTCAAAGGGAGGGACCTTAGATGAAATGCCTATTAGTAGGGAGAGGGAACTTATGGAGCCAACCTCCAGCTGAAAGTCAGGGTATCAAGTGAGAGAGGGGTTGCCATCCAACAGTCAAAAATCAGACCCCGTAATTGAATCTGAAAGAACTGCAGGGATGTAAATGGGAAAGATACCTGAGGAAAAGAAGATCCAGTGAAAGGCACAAAGTGGGGATCCAGCTGAAGGCCAGGCCCCAAGGCCTGACACTATTATTGAGGCTATGGAGCACTCACAAAAAGGGACCTATCATGACTGTCCTCCTAAAGACCCAACAATGAGCTAAAAGAGTCAGATGGAGATATTTGCACACAGCCAATAGACAGAAGCTAGTGATACCTGCGGTTGAACTAGGGAAAAGGTGGAAAAAGTAGAGGAGGAGGGTGACCCCGTAGAAGGTCCAGCAGTCTCAATTAACCTGGACCCCTGACATCTGTCAGATAATGGACCTACCAACCAGCAAGCATACATTAGCTGATATGAGGCCCCCACCCAACACCTTTACAGCAGAGAACTTCTGGATCTGGGTTCATTCAGAGAAGATGCACCTAACCCTCAGAGAGTTTAGAGGTCTGGTTGGGTGGGACATCCTTGTAGAGACAAGGTGGTGGGTAGATGGTATGAGATGTGGAACAGTCGGAGGGTGGACCCAGGGGAATAAAATCTGGAGGATAGATACATAGAGAGATAGATAGAGAGATAGATAGATAGATAGATAGATAGATAGATAGATAGATAGATAGATAGATAGATAGAAAAGAAAAAAAGGAGAAAAACAGCATATTCTATAGCAAGGTATCACATGCTACTTGTACATAAGCAAGATTTAATGCCATGAAACAAATAGAGAAACGCTTAAGGTTTTAAGAGCTTTCCTTTAAAGAGTAAAGGGTAAAATTATCCTATCTGTGTTCAGAACCTGACAAAGTAAGGCAAGTGGAATGAAGCTCAGGATGTCAAAGAACTAGAAAGGGAAGAAAAATCACTCACCTGATGTCCTGTGAAACTGAACCAGACTAGTCATATTTAAAATTCTGAAATGTAAGTAAAGAAAATATCCAATAAAAATAATAAAAATCTATCTGAAAAAATTGTTTGTGTATCTCCATCTTTGTCTACTGAAGGAATGAGATACAGCATTATTTATTTTTTATAATATTTAAACCATAACACATTACTTGACTCTGTTCCTGAAAAACAAAATAAAACCTGCTGATTTTGATGGTTTCAATGTTCAGTTTACTTAACTTTTCACAACAGGAACTACGCTAAATTTGTGTGTTGCTGGAAATCAAATCCAGGGCTCTGACATCCTGAGCATGCCACCAGCTGAGCCGTGTTCCCAGCCCCAAGATATTAACTCTTACAATGAAAAGTTTTATGTTGTATTATGCTTTCAGAATAAAAATCATGGTTTGATATTTCATCATTTGGTGATAGAGATGCATTGGTTTTGTAAGAAAGTTGTTGATCATTTAAATCTTTTCTATCATTTAACATATTCTTATTTATATTAGGGATTTTAACATTTTCTAGGTATGTGGACACTTCTCAAAAAGAAGTCACACTTTCATTGTTTGCAGGGGTAGGAACAGAAGTCTCATTAAATTCAGTTTACTAAATCATTATGTTTTATCTACAGTAACTTTACTTAATTTGTATTTATCTATTTTTTATTTATTTATATGTTTAAGTGAGGGGGTCCCATAGTCTATTTGGACAGATTTTATTTTATCTTAAAACTGGCACTAACATTATAGCTTGCCTGGAAGCTATCACACCTGAAGGACCTACTTGCCTCTACCTGCTCCAGAGCTGAAGTTATAGTCATTTACAGAAATGCCTGACTTGCTATAGGGATGTTGAATATGAGAAAGCAATCTTTTTTTTTATTCGATATAATTTATTTACATTCAAATGATTTCCCTTTTCTAGCCCCCCCACTCCCCGAAAGTCCCATAAGCCCCCTTCTCTTCCCCTGTCCTCCCACCCACCCCTTCCCACTTCCCCCGTTCTGGTTTTGCCGAATACTGCTTCACTGAGTCTTTCCAGAACCAGGGGCCACTCCTCCTTTCTTTTTGTACCTCATTTGATGTGTGGATTATGTTTTGGGTATTCCAGTTTTCTAGGTTAATATCCACTTATTAGTGAGTGCATACCATGATTCACCTTTTGAGTCTGGGTTACCTCACTTAGTATGATATTCTCTAGCTCCATCCATTTGCCTAAGAATTTCATGAATTCATTGTTTCTAATGGCTGAATAGTACTCCATTGTGTAGATATACCACATTTTTTGCATCCACTCTTCTGTTGAGGGATACCTGGGTTCTTTCCAGCATCTGGCAATTATAAATAGGGCTGCTATGAACATAGTAGAACATGTATCCTTATTACATGGTGGGGAGTCTTCTGGGGTATATGCCCAGGAGTGGTATAGCAGGATCTTCTGGAAGTGAGGTGCCCAGTTTTCGGAGGAACCTCCAGACTGCTTTCCAGAGTGGTTGTACCAATTTGCAACCCCACCAGCAGTGGAGGAGTGTTCCTCTTTCTCCATACCCTCTCCAACACCTGCTGTCTCCTGAACTTTTAATCTTAGCCATTCTGACTGGTGTAAGATGAAATCTTAGGGTTGTTTTGATTTGCATTTCCCTAATGACTAATGAAGTTGAGCATTTTTTAAGATGCTTCTCCGCCATCCGAAGTTCTTCAGGTGAGAATTCTTTGTTTAACTCTGTACCCCATTTTTAATAGGGTTGTTTGGTTTTCTGGAGTCTAACTTCTTGAGTTCTTTATATATATTGGATATTAGCCCTCTATCTGATGTAGTATTGGTTAAGATCTTTCCCAATTTGTTGGTTGCCGATTTGTCCTCTTGATGGTGTCCTTTGCCTTACAGGAACTTTGTAATTTAAGTCAAACTATCATTATTTGCAGACGACATGATCGTCTACCTAAGTGACCCAAAGAACTCCACTAGAGAGCTCCTACAGCTGATAAACAACTTCAGCAAAGTGGCGGGTTATAAAATCAACTCAAGCAAATCAGTGGCCTTCCTATACTCAAAGGAAAGTAGGCTGAGAAAGAAATTAGGGAAATGACCCCCTTCACAATAGCCACAAACAGTATAAAGTATCTTGGGGTGACTCTTACCAAACATGTGAAAGATCTGTATGACAAGAACTTCAAGACTCTGAAAAAGGAAATAGAAGAAGACCTCAAAAAATGGGGAAAACCTCCCATGCTCATGGATCGGTAGAATCAATATAGTTAAAATGGCCATTTTGCCTAAAGCACTATATAGATTCAATGCAATACCATCAAAATCGCAACTCAATTCTTCACAGAGTTAGAAAGAGCAATTATCAAATTCATCTGGAACAACACAAAAACCCAGGATAGCTAAAACTATTCTCAGCAACAAAAGAAAATCTGGGGGAATCAGTATCCCTGACCTCAAGCTATACTACAGAGCAATAGTGTTAAAAACTGCATGGTATTGGTACAGTGACAGGCAGGAGATCAATGGAACAGGATTGAAGATCCAGAAATGAACCCACACACCTATGGCCATTTGATCCTCGACAAAGAGGCTGAAAACATCCAATGGAAAAAAGATAGCCTTTTCAACAATGGTGCTGGTTCAACTGGAGGTGAGCATACAGAAGAATGCGAATTGATCCATCCTTGTCTCCTTGTACTAAGCTCAAATCCAAATGGATCAAAGGACCTCCACATAAAGCCAATAGAAAAGAAACTGGGGAAGACCCTTGAGGACATCGGTACAGGGAGAAAGTTTCTGAACAGAACACCAATAGTGTATGCTCTAAGAACAGAATTGACAAATGGGACCTCATAAAATTACAAAGTTTCTGTAAGGAGAAAGCAATCTTAACCACAGACGTTTCTCAAGCCATTCCTTACTAATTTGATCAGCCAGAATCAACAACCAAAAAAATTTCCATTACTTAAACATTGTATTTTACTATTATCTATACAACTATTTACTTCTGTATACATAATCTAATTATCAATATTAATATTAACATACATTATTTTTGCCACTCATATTTAACAGATGACACATGCATTCTAACCATATTATATTTACTGTTTCATTTAGATTTTTTCACTTTATTTTTTATTAGATATACTCTTTATTTATACTTCAAATGTTGCTTCCTTTCCTTGTCCTTCCCCACCCCCCAAAACCCCCATCCCATCCCTCCTCCCCCCTGCTCACCAAACTACCACTCATGTTTCCCTGTCCTGGCATTTCCCTATACTGGGGCATCTAGCCTTATCAGGACCAAGGCCTCTCCTATCTTTTATGTCCAACAAAGCCATCCTCTGCTGGATATGCATCTGGAGTCATGGGTAACCTCCATGTGTACTCTTTGGTTGGTGGTTCAGTCTCTGGGAGCTCTCAGGGTACTGGGTGATTCATATAGTTGTTCCTCCTATGACACTGCAAACCCCTTCAGCTCCTTGGTCCTTTTTCTAGCTCCTGCATTGGGGACCCTGTGCTTAGTTCAATGGTTGGCTGAGAGTGTCCCCCTCTGCATTTGTCATGAATTGGTAGTGCCTCACAGGTGACAGCTATATCTGGCTCTTGTCAGCAAGCACTTGTTGGCATCCATAATAGTGTCTGGGTTTTGTAACTGTATACTGGATGGATCTCTAAGCGGTGCAGTCTCTAGATGGTCTTTCCCTCAGTGTCTGCTCCACACTTTGTACCTCCTCTTGTGGGAATTTTGTTCCCCTTTCTAAGAATGACCAAAGTATCCATACTTTGTTCTACCTTCTTCTTGAGCTTCATTTGGTCTGTGAATTGTATCTTGGGTACTCCAAGCTCTGGGCTAATATCCACTTTATCAGTGAGTACATACCATGTGTGTTATTTTGTGATTGGGTTACCCTCACGCAGGATGATACTTTCTAGTTCCATACATTTGCCTAAGAATTTCATGAATTCACTCTTTTTAATAGCTGAGTAGTATTCCATTGTATAAATACCACTGTACTGGCTGGTTTTGTGTGTCAACTTGACACAGGGTTGAATTTATCACAGAGAAGGGAGCTTTTGTTGGGGAAGTGCCTCCATGAGATCCAGCTGTGAAACATTTTCTCAATTAGTGATCAAGGGCGGAGGGCCCCTTGTGCATGGTACCACCTCTGGGCCAGTATTCCTTGGGTTCTATAAGAGGAACAGGCTGAGCAAGCCAGTAAGAAACATCTCTCCATGGCCTCTGCATCAGCTCCTGCTTCCAACCCTGCTTGAGTTCTAGTCCTGACTTCCTTTTGTGATGAACAGCAATGCAGAAGTATAAGCTGAATAAACCCTTTCCTCCCCAACTTGCTTCTTGGTCATGATATTTGTGCAGGAATAGAAACCCTGACTAAGACGAGCACATTTTCTGTACCCTCTCCTCTGTAGAGGGGCATTTGGGATCTTTCCAACTTCTGGATATTATAAATATGGCTGCTATGAACATAGTGGAACATGTGTCCCTTATTACATACTGAAGAATCTCCTGGATATATGCCAAGGAGTGGTATAGCGGGGTCCTCTGGTAATATTATGTCCAATTTTCTGAGGAACCAGCAAACTGAATTCCAGAGTGGTTCTATCAGCTTGCATTTCCACCAGCAGTGAGATTTCCTTTCACACCAGTCAGATTGGCTAAGATCAAATACTTGGGAGATAGCAGGTGCTGGCGAGGATGTGGAGAAAGAGGAACACTCTTTTAGATATTTAAATTGCTACTTGTATTGTGTTTATAGTTCAGCTATTACACCTCACAGTTCCCCCTCCATAGTTCCTATTCCATTCCTTCTCCCCCTCCCCATCTCCTAGAGGATGGTATACACACACACACACACACCACACACACACAACTTACCTACTCCCTGGGGCCTCAAGTCTTCCCAGCATTAGATGTGAATTCTCCCACTGAGACCATACCCTGGCAGACTTCCACTTATATGTGTTAGGGACCTCAGGCCAGATAGTGTATGCTGGTCTCAGTGTTTGGGAAATCTCAGGGGTTCTCATTTAGTTGAGACTATTAATCTTCCTATGGCATCACCCAATTCCACAGCTTCTTCTAGCCTATTCCTAATTGAACCAAAGGGGTCCCTGACATCATTCCAATGTTTTGGTGTAAGAATTTGGATATGTCTCAGTCAGTTGCATGTTGGGGCCTCACAGAGGACACTCATGCTAGGCTCCTGTCTGTAAGCATGCCATAGCATCAGTAATAGTGTCAGACCTCTTGTCAGTAATCGTGGCCTCCCCTTGAGCTGGATCTCAGTTTGGCCTTGTCACTGGACTGCCTTTCCCTCAGTCTTTTCTCCACTGATTTTTGTCCCTGCAGTTCTTTTAGACAGGAACAATTCTGAGTCAGACTCTAAGAATTCCCTCTCCCCATGTTTAAACATTTATCTAAGGTCCTTCTGAGAGTCTCTCACCTCCCAACTCTCTGGTACTTTCTAGAGCCACCCTCACCCCCAGCTCCGACACCCTGAGGTTGCATATTTCCACTCATTCTGCTGGCCCTCAGAATCTCTGTGGTTCCCCTCCCCATACCTGAGCATGTTCTCCTTTTCCCTTCCCCTCCCCTCTTCCCACCCAGGTTTCTCCCTCATTCTGTCTCCTGTCATTATATTCTGCTTCCTTCCAAGTGGGACTGAGACATTCTCACTTGGGCCCTTTGCCTTGTTAAGTTTCTTGAGTTCTGTGGATTTTATCCTAGGTATTCTGTACTCTTTATTTTGGCTAATAGCTACTTACTAGTGAATATATACCATGCATGCCCTTTTGGGTCTCAGTCAGGATGGTATTTTCTAGTTCTTTACATTTGCCTGCAAAACTAATGATGTTCTTGTTCTTAACAGCTGAACAGTAATTCCATTGTATAAATGAACCACATTTTCTGTATCCATTCTTTGTCTGTGGGACATCTGGCTATCCATTCTTTGTGTGCTTTAGCTTCTGGCTATCACAGATAAAGCCACTATTTACATAGTGGAGAATAAGTCCCTGTAGTATGGTGGGGCATATCTTTTTGGTATATGCCTGAGAGTGGTATAGTTAGGCCTTCAGGTAGACCTATTTCAGCTTTAAATTGAACTGCTAGCCTGCCACTTGATTAAAAAAATTGAAAAACTATTGAGTGCACATTTATGTGTTTCTTTGGATTGCTTTGGGAGATCCAATCATTTTCACTAGGAATCTAGTAGTTTCAGCATTTCCAGAAATTCTAATCCATAAACACGAGCAGTCTTTGTGCTTTGTGTGTGTGTGTGTGTGTGTGTGAGAGAGAGAGAGAGAGAGAGGGGGGGGGGAGGAGGAGAGAGGAGAGAGAGCAGGAGAGGGAGAGGGAGAGGGAGAGGGAGAGGGAGAGAGGGAGGAGAGGAGAGGGAGGAGGGAGAGGGAAGGGGAAGAGGGAGAGGGAGAGGGAGGGAGAGGGAGAGGGAGCGGGAGAGTGAGAGGGAGAGGGAGAGGGAGAGGAGAGGGAGAGGGAGAGGGAGAGAAGAGACCTCTCAAGTCTTTGGTGCTTCAAGCATCTCCAGAGGGTTAGGTGCATCTTCTCCCACTGAGACCAGACCAGGCATTCCTTTGCTGTATATGTGTTGGAGCCTCAGATCAGCTAATGTATGCTGCCATGTTGGTGGCTCAGTATCTGAGAGATCTCAGGGGTCTAGGTTAGTTGAGACTGGAAGTCTTCCTGTGGGCTCGCCCTCTTCCTCAGCTTCTTCTAGCTTCCCCCCAATTCAACCATAGGGGTCCTGATTTCTATCCATTGCTTAGGTGTAAGTATATGTGTCTGAATCTTTTAGCTGCGTATTGGGTCTCTCAGAGGGGTAACCATGCTAGGTTCCCTTCTGTAAAATCACCATATCATTAGTAATAGTGTCAGGCCTTGGAGCCTCCCCTTTAGATAGATTCCAATTTGAGACTGTCACTGTACCTCTTTTCCTTAAGTCTTCTCCATTTTTGTCCCTGCAGTTCTTTTAGACAGGAAAAATTCTGGTTCAGAGATTTTTACTGTGGGTGGCAACTCCATTCTTCCACTTGATGGCCTGTCTTTCTACTGCAGGTATACTCTAAATTTTTTTCTCTCCACTGTAGGGTATTTCATCTAGGGTTCCTCCCATTGAGTCCTGAAAGCTCTTACTTCCCGGGCCTCTGATATATTCTAGAGGGTCAACCCACATCCTATGTCCCTGTGACTATTCTTTCTGTTCGTCCTTGGGTATTTCACTCCTGTCCCCAAATTACCTGATCATGTTTCCCTTTAACCCTCCCTGTCCCCTTTCCTACAAGAGGTCCCTCCTCACTTTTCCCTTGTGATTGCTTTCTTCTCCCTCCAAAAGTTGGATTGAGGCATCCTTACTTGGGGCCCTTCTGAATTCTGTGAATTATATCATGGCTTGTATTTTTGGCTAATATCCATTTATTAGTGAGAACATACCATGCATTTCCTTTTGTTTTTAAGTTATCTTAATCAGGATGATATTTTGTAGTTCCATCCATTTGCCTTATGATGTCTTCAATCCATCCATAAACTTATGAGGTCCTCATTGTTAATAGCTGAATAGTATAGTTTTCTGTTGTATAAATGAACCACATTTACTGTATCCATTATTCTCCTGTGGAACATTTAGGCTGTTTCCAGTTTCTGGCTATCACAAATAAGGGTATGAATTTATGTACGAATATATATGAATAGGTATGAATATATGAACAGGAGACCCTGTGGTATGGTGGGACATCTTTTGGGTATATACCCAAGGTATAGCTGGGGAAGACTCTTATTTATAATCTAAATAGTTTGAATTTTATCATTATTTATGACATTGGTTTTGGGGGTATTGTCATAAATATATACACACAAGTCAATGGAATAGACTATAGATATCAGAAAAAAAATAAATAACATCTATTGTCAAATGCTTATAAATATTGGTTTCAAAAATCTCAGTTGTGTATTGTAATTCAAAGCAAATGGTGCTGAGAAAATTAGAAAAGACATTCAAAACTAACAAATGATTACATAGAGAACATACTACAAATTTTAAAGCCTTTTATTAATTATTTGAGAATCCCATACATGATATTTCAAACATACTCATCTCCTTCCTCTATTGAGCAACAGATCCACTCTCTATTTTATAACCATTCAACATTTAACTAGCAATTGTTCTGAATCCCATGAGTACCATTAGTACTGTCTATATATTTGGGTGTGTTGGTACATGCTAGAACATGTTAAACCTACCAAGGACCATACCTTTAAAGAAAGAAAATTCTCTCTCCTTGCAGCTAATAATTATTGGTAAAGTCTCCATAAATAGGGATGGAAGTTGGTGCCCACCTCACTCCCTTATGCTGACATTTTTGTCTTGCTTGAGCTTGAGTAGACCTTGTGCATTCTTTTATATCCATTGTAATATTTCCACATGTGTAACTATCCAATATTGCCCAGAAAACAGTTTGCTTATGTTCATCTATTTATCCATTACCTGTGGCTCTGATCGTTCTGCTTGCTCTTCTCTAATGATGCTTGAGTTTTGAGAGGACGTGTGGATGATACAGGTGTCCCATTTAAAGTTGAGAATTCTGAAGTCACATATTGTATCCATCTTCTTATTTTATCCATCTTCATTAGCTGCTGATCTCTGTAAGACATCTATAAGATATCAACTCTCTACCATGCAAGGCTGAAAAACAGTACAATATTACTTCATGCTTAAAAGACACTGCTTAAAACAATACTTAAATAAATCAATGGGAGACAATTTATTTTGTCATTATTAATATCTTTGTATTTATTTTAGATCTTTGGTTTAAGAACAAGATTTGTCTCTTCATCAAATCTACAATTTGATCAAAATAAATTATTATAAATAGCATCTAGAATATTTTTATAATAAAATTATGATGAATAAGTATATATCTCACCCAGTCCCTTCTTTACTAACAGTATTCAACACAGAAATAAATTCTACTTCATCATACTTAGATATATTTTTGCCTGTACACTATTAAATATTTGGAGAAATTTAAATATCAAAAGAATAGACACTTGTACCTTTAATGGGCTAATTATAGATAATTTATTCAAACTTGCTAAAGTTATAATATTGCCTAAATTTATTATATTGTTTCAGAAAAATTCTATACCTTTGACAAAAGAGCAGTTCATATATAGGGCATTACATTATGTTTACAATGGGAAAAATTGCCATATTGCTAGAAGTAAGACAGTAACACTATCATGAATATGGTACTTGTAAAAAGCAAATCTGAAGATAAATTCTAATTTTAAGTAATGGAAGGTGTCTTATGAAAAAATTGTAAAATGTTTTATTGAAATGAACAACAGAAACATCCTGAGAAATGAAGAAACAGGCACACAATTAATTTGTAACAATAATTTCATTGTTACAAATAAGTTGAAGATTTAGCATGGTTTTAAAAATCTGCTAGGCAACATAATAACATAGAGGTGCATGATCCCCCTTCACTTCTGTCAACAGAACAGATTTTAAAGTAAACTCTCTTGTCTATCAATAGCTCACTAGTACCATAAACCCAAGTACAAGTCTTCATCAATTTACTTGGCTACAAAATGTTGGATGAAGCATATCTTCTTCTTTCTTTAATAGAGGAGGTGTTATTCTGGTAATTAAATAAGACAAGATTTATGGTAAAACCTGAACACACACTCTCATTGTATTAACCTCTTTTTATTTTGGAACCTGTCAAGTGTCTTAAGGTAAATGTGTATCAGAAAAAAGGTACACATGCTCTTTTGATCAGGGTTATCTCTTTTTAATAATTAACAGTTTATTTTTTATAATAATGACATAGATACATCCTGGCATAAATAAATAAATAAATAAATAAATAAATAAATAAATAAATAAATAAATAAATACAGTGACTTGAAAATTCCTCAAGTTTCATTATCAAGTGATTGCAGGAAATAAAACAAACAATGTAAATGAAGAAAACAAAATTGAGTAAAATTGATCTAATTTGTAGTCTGGAATTATCTGAAGATTCTGTTCTTCCAGGGGACTCTGAAACTTGAACAGATCTTCAGACTGTTCTAAACTCGTGTTTGAAAGATTAAGCTTTTGTAATGAAAAAAATAAAAAGTCCTGGTGATTGCAATCCAGAAACTTCCTAAAAGATGGCAGTCTTTTCTAGGAGGCCATTCCCAGCCTCAGATGGTCACTTCCTGTGAGCAGCAAAGCTATGAAGCTTAGTAGTTATTGGGCCAAACTTACAATGTCTGCCTCATTTATCTCTGTTACATTTTGTTCACAGAACAGGATTGAATATTTTTCATCCAATATGAACAAAGCTTCAACTTTTGTTTAAAAGTACTTAAACCTATCCTCTACTGAAATATTATCATGCTGAGGGTGTTTTGACCACAAAATTAGTTTTGGAACTCAAGCAACTATTGCCACATTTCTGTTTCAAAAAAAGATGCAGAATCAATATGCAGAACATATACAAATGCTTAGCATTGTCTACGTACTAGCGTGGACAGCCCTAAAAATACAGCAGTAAAGCTGTAGTGGTCAGACAGGCCAGCATATGTAAGCTCCAGAGCTCTTCTCCAGGAGGGCTCTTGGGTAGACTGAAATGGGCTCTGCAGATGGATGGCGCAGGTGCTGATACATTTCATTACTCATCTCTGGGCAGCAAGGCACCTGGCAGGCTTCCCATTAGTGGTTCATCTAAGGATCACAGCACAACCCTACCCCATTGTAGCTGTTGTGCAGAAAGCCAAGCACAGGATGAAAATTCCTCATGGGTTGTACATTCTTTCCTAGAGCATCAAGTTAACTGAACATGGAAAAAGAGAACTGGAATTTTCAAGCCTCTGTATTATAATCTTACCCTATTATTTCATTTCAACTCATAAAATGCTATGTTATATATTTTAGCTTTATTTTTTATTTCATCAAACAAGCTTTTTATTTATTCTTTAACAATTTCACACACACACACACACACAGCCCTCCAACTTACTCCTCCTATAGACTATACAACAGATCCACAAGTCTTCTGTGTGCTCTTTTATTTTAATAACTGCTGAGTCCCAATCAATGCTGCCTGATGGATATTTTCAGCATACACTCGTGTAGGCCTTGTGTAAGTAACCACGTGTGCAATGACAACATGAAAGCAACCACCATGTCATGCTCAAAAGACACTTCCAAGTACACTTTCCCATCCTCACATTCTATGATGTTACTTGAGCTCATGACTTGTAGTAGAGGTGATAACATGCTCCATGTAGAAACAAAATTCCATAACGGTTTATTCTCAGAACTTTGAACAGTTATTGATCATTACATCAACTACTTACACTTTAGAAAGAAACTTCAGTAGCCAAAACCGAAAAATTCGAACTTTAATTTTAAAGGGAAATTTACTCAGCTAATTGTCCATTAAAATTATAATTGCACAAAGAGAAATATATTTTTCCTTAGAAATTTTAAGGATTTTACATTAATTGTGAATATGTTTATTAAAATTTCTAGTGGTTTCAGTATCTGGATAATAATCTTAATATATTATCATTAAATTTAGGTCATCAATTATTACTTTGAAATTTTGTTTGTTATGCTGAAAAGATATCTGGGATATAATTGATATACTATTTACAGAAATATTTGCTATAAAAGAAGCTTAGAATTACCAACATGTAATGTAAATGTACCTGGAATGCTTTTAGCCTTAAACTGCTCCTTAATAAAGCATTTTGGGAGCAAAGAAGTCACCTTCTAACCTCTGGCAGTTTACTGCTGCCCCATATTTTACCAAGAAACATGTTTGAAACTAATATTTATCTGAGTGAAAGGTAGCTTTATTTCCCACTGTTCTGGGAAGTTTGTCCCTGTTATTAGAGATAAAGGTCAGATAACAGAAGATCCAGCACCAGAGGCAACTCCAGATAAAGCAGAGGTTTCAAAAAGCTGGATCAGTCAAGCAAACTTTTATAAAAGAAAATAATACTGCGTGCATTATAAATGACTTTTAGTATCTTCATATTTCTTGTTATTTAAATCACACTTTGAAACTGTGAGTTAAGATTTTGAAACTCAAATCTACACCATGAAGATTTTATTAATGTATCTTATAAGCTACAATCAAAGGGAGAGATTGGCAAGTATTCTTCTTATTGAAACTTGTTGTAGTCAATGCAATTATTTATTATTGTTAAATAATAAATTTTAAAAAATCTTTTCTATGCACATAACAAAACTCTGATTCCTTGTAATCTGCACTCTTTCTGTTCAAATTTATAATGAAAATAAAGCTAGTATACAGAGGAAAAAGTTTCAGTTACAACATTTCTAATATTAGATATCAGTTACATTTCTGTAATGTAAAATTAATGAACAAAGTAGTTACTTTATTGGTAATCCTCTCACTTTATGCTAAAGAAGGTTAGCCTAATGTTTACACATAAAATGCATCTTGTAGACAAAATTTGTGAATTCAAATAACTTAGAATTTAACACTGTTTACTAACTTATTTTTGACCCATATATTTTAGCCTACAATTATGTGTGAATAAATATGTATACACTGCTGTATTAAACATTGTTTTACAGCTTGAGGTGCTACATGATTTGTGACATTTATTAACATTTTTCATCAAGTGAGTTTACTTGCCCGTAGAATCATCTTTGTATCGTTATTGTGTTGTTTTTGACATAACCAACCTCAGTGTAACTTAGAAGATGGGTAACAAACTATTAAAATATAGTAACTAATATAATGAAATATGCTAATGAACAAAACCAATGTTAGATTCCTTTTTCATAGTAATATTAATTGCAGGGAACCATGGAGTTGACCTAGCTGCTTGAGACACGTGAATCATACGTTTTTCAGCTTAGAAACCAATTTTTTTGGAGCACTCTGTGCCTTCCAGTTCCTAAGAGACTGATGTACTTCCTCAGACAGTAAAGTGTTCATACTGCTTTATGTTTCTCTGTATGTTCCCTTAGTAACCAAGCAATCATGGATGCTTGACAGGACAATTGGTCTTGGGCATTAATCTTGTTTACCCTGTAAAGCTTGCAAATCTCTTTGTATCTTGGCAACTACAACTGTATTGATTCTGGCAATTTTTTTATATTCTGTTTCTGATAAAGGTATAAAAATTGTGATTGCTCCCAATAAAATTGTTACAACCTCAGTCTTGCTGTGACCATTCCAACTGACCTAATTTAATTCCTTTCATCCATTTCTGGTGACCTTGTCCTGGTAAATGAGGGAGGGCACTTACAATTTATAATAAAGTAAAAGACCGTATAGTAATTTAAAAGGATTTTTCTCACTCTTTAAAAATAATCATTGAAGATATATTCTGAAGAAATAAAGAAATATAGGCAAATGTGTGTGTAGAAATACTAAAGGATATGTGTATATAATGATACAAATCTGAAAATATTGAAATATTCTCCAATGGATTTGTGACTAAACAGAGCATAGTTTTGAAACTTTTTCATGATAGAATACACCCTGAGACTACTAATATGGGCATATCTGGTTGAACTGTCACAGAATTATAGTACATAAGAAAGGTTCACCCTCAGATGTTACATTTCAGGTAACTCCACTATCAATGTTTTTTAATGTAACTTTTATTCACCAGATGTAACTGCTGAATGAACTCAAGCTTTCTGGCCTTTCTAATCTCTGGCTTGTTGAATCTACTTAGCCATTCTGGCACAAACTCCACTCCAAGCTGACCGATTCATTCTGACTTCTCTTGGCTTCTCACTGAACTTTTCTTCTTGGCCTCAATCTTACTCTGGCAATTTGTGCTAGTCTTTGGCTCCTTGTTATTCCCTGGTTTCAACTTCCTCTGCTAGCCTGCATTGAACTGCATGAACTCATAAACAAATTGCTCCACTATACTGAACTCAACTGACTGAATAGAACTGAATGAACTTTACTCACTGAACTGCCCTCCCATTAGTTATCACTTTCAAGGATGGCTTCTCCTTCACCAACTAAACTTATCTACATTGATTAGGAATAAATGTGTGTATGAAAGGCATATTTGCATTCCAGCTGGATCACACAGACCTAAGAGTTCTTCACATGTGATCCCTTGTCAGAGCAGCCATGTTGCCAGATTAAAATTCCTCTACAAATGTCCTGGGAAGAGTAAGTGTAGAAATGGAGAAGCACTTAGTGGAACCCAGAGAAATCAGAAGATAATTTGGAAAAAATTGGAGGGTGTAAAATATTGTGTCTTCCATGCCACTTTATTGCGTAATATTCAGAAGGCACTTCAGTAGACATAAATCTTCCTGGGGATGGCCTACCATTTTGGACAGCTGTGATGGCTATATCACTGCCTTAGAGAAACACATCCCCAATGGGTTCATCTCTGGGTTGCTTTTTGCTGGTGCTGTGCTTTCTCGTGTTTGTCATTGCGATATTCTTCTTGCATCTGTCATGCTGTGAATGAGAATGGGGAGACACTCATTGCCTACAGGGCCATGTGTCTTCTTGAGAGACAGCACAATCTATTGGGCAAATGTTTTCAGATTAACATGAAGATGAAAATTTATAAAATAATATTGTTCAGACAAATCAATTATTTTATTTAATCATGATTTTATTTAAATGATGAGATGATTTATGTTGTTTTGCCAGGAAAATATAACAAAGATGGAACTAATAATAAAAGGTGTCCCCCTCCTTGTATAAGAGTGACAGTGGCAAGTTTAGAAAACAAGTACAGTGAGTTTTCATGAGTTACAAGTAGCTAATTGTACTTGGAGGAGAAAAAATGCTTAGGAGATGTTAATGATCAAAGAAAATATTTATTCTAGGTTGAGTCTGAGTTCTTTTATCTCAGGGAACTATAGCTAGGGGTATAGTCACAGCTTACAATATGCAAAATGAAAAGATATGGTTATGAAAAGAGTTACATAATTCTATAATGAGTGTTATAAGATAGAATAGATGATTTGCCAGTTCAGCTGAACAGGACTTCTAAAATAAGATGCAAATTACATGATCTGTTTCTTGGTAAATACAGATTGTTGTCAGCTAAGCACAGGAAGAAACTTGCTAATGTAGACTTGTCTTGCTTAAATTTTATAAACCAATGAAAAGATAATTATTGCTTTGAGGTTACTGTGAATTAGTGGAAAGAAGATATATGGATAGATAGGAAATTCAAAAGGAGAATATATGATAAATAATCCTGTCCTAATTTCATTTTGTGTAATGATGTTAATCTGTTTCCAAAGAATATGTTTTTGTGGTGGTTCTTCTTGCAGAATATGTACCTTGCGGCTATGATATAATCTTTTTTACTTACAACTAGAAATTTTGCCTTAGGTGTTATAAAAAGACTAAGAGAAAAAAATAAACTTGTTGGAGCTGGTTGAAGCTTGCTTCGATCATCAAGTCTGAGTGTGTGTCTGCTTTGCATCATTTCTTGCCCTACATCCCCTCCTTGGTTAGCTGAACCCATTATCAGAGCTGGTCTCTGACCATATTCTGTGTCAGTTGCTTTGTTTTACAACCTATATGATTTGAACCTATATTGAAGAACTTACTGTATTAAATAATATTAAAATTTGGGGATTTGTAAAATTTGAAGTTTATTGTCTCCGCTCAAGATGAAGTGGGACCTCAGAATAGTTGATAAGTGAAGCATATTAAAATTTCATGCATAACCCAACTTTATTCTTAGCCTAAGACTATTTATTATCTGATTTTTAAGAAAGGTTGCATGAGTGAAGTTCTCATGGGTTCAAACTACAGTAACAAGGACAATCTCAATGTGAGCAAAAACGTGTTTTTTCATAGAGATATAAAAGGAATAGTTTAATCATATAAATAAATAGCAAAAACAGGCAATAATGAGTGATCTGAAGTAAACTCATTCCTTTCTGCTAAATCTGGTAGAAGCACAAAGACATGTTCCCAAAATATATCTTAAAGAAACTGTAGTCACAGGTTCTTGATTTTGTAAAGTATTCTCAAGACTTTTCCTCACTCAACTCCATTTCTGGATTGTAGTCTGATAATTTATAACCCTTCATATTGAGATAATGCATGCCTGGTTCCTACGGATGTCAAAGAAGAATGTTGAATCCCCAGGAACTGGAATGGAACTTTGGTACAATGCAAAAAAAAGTGCCTTTGAGCACCAATTCTTTTCTCCAACCTACTGATATCTTTAAATGACAAGTAAACTGAATAGAAAATATTTCTTAAGTTTTCCAAGTTGCACACACACACACACACACATACGCACACACGCACACATGCACACATACTCACATGAGCGCACATGTATGCAAACACAGACATGCACACACATATATATATATATGTAATATATATTATTAATGGTAGATTTTTTAATTTGAGGAAAAATGAAGGCCTTAATAAATTCCATAATAGGAAAAGTCTAATACTATCTAACCTAACTAATGTGCTTGGGAGGATAATACTGCCAATTATGATTACAAATTCACAACAAAATACCTAAGATAAGAAATATAATTACTGGTCACTGATGCAAGATGAATTGTGTGAGTTGAGCTAGCACTCAGTGTTAAATCACAATAATTTAATGATCTGCCAAATTATTTTAATCATATTTGAAATTAAAATAATGTGTTATAATGACTTGAGTCTATTACCTTGCTTGAGAAGAAATTTTTCACATGGAGTCACATGAGAAGGCAGGAAATCAAAATGTTCTTCCTATTTTTCAAGATCGTTCTCTTTGAAATCTATACTACTCATAATTCTCATCCTTCCTCTCATTTCCTCAAATATATTCACATAATAATATTATATTTACAATAACAGTCACTTAGTCCAGTTAATATGCATTCACTATGATATGATAAGGTCTAATCAGCTAAATAACATACATCATCCCTGCTTCTTGTCTTTCCTGTTAGGGTTTATCCTTATTTTTTAAATTAGAAACTGGTGCTTTTATTGTCACAATAGAGCCTATGGCAAAGAAGAGAGTTCAATTAATCTGATGCTACATTATAGCCTCTTTTATTCTACCAGTGTGCCTTTGAGAATGGAAGCTTGTCAAAGAGTTTTTGGGACATTTGTATTTTAAAAAAAGGTTGACAATATTGGTTTGAAAACAGGCAAAATCAAATACTATGAAGAAACATATTGCATTCTATGATACATTCAATGATGTATTTTAGTAATTTTTTAATCATCTCATTCACAATGGCAGGTGCAACCTACAGTGAGAGAAAAAAAGCAGTACTTGGTGAAAATCCACTAATCTAGTTCTGAGGTCATTAAAATTAAGATTGTTTTCTTTTTCCCATATTCTTTGTCAAAATTCTAATAGAATTTAATCATATTACTATTGAGTATATTCTTGTCCTGCACACTTTGTAAATAAAACATATCCAGATGTCTAGATTTTCTCTTTGCTAATGTGCATAAAAGCAACTTATGATTTCAAAATACCTGAAGAAACATATTGTGTATGCCCTTATCCATGCAGTATTAAGAAAAGGCAAAAGCAGGGTTCTACCTGAGTCATGCTCCAGTAGACACACCTAATCCTTGCCATGGTTATTCCACATATTATGTTTATCTGTGGGTTGGCAATGCCATTTTAAAATTTTAGTAGCACCCATAATTGATATCGTGAAGATTATATGACCAAGCAAAAAGTGTTGTGGGTGTACTGTTAAATGGCTTTATGAAAATATGGTTGCAACCATTCACAATTCCTCAGCTTCTGTAGAAGGCAAACTTGTTCTACATATTTTCACAGATTTATTTGAATATTAGGTATTTGGGGATTATATTCCTATCTGTATTCTATTGTGGATATTTACACCTTTGCTTTTCTCTAATATTTATTTATTTTAATTTGCATGAGCAATACTAAATAGACTTAGTGGAATATAGATATTTTTATATCACAATACATAGGGAAATCTCACCAATATACTTTTTTAAATAATACCTGAAAAATGACAATAACTATTGATATGGCAACATAGATATGGAAATGTATTATTAGGGGTCCATGCCTTGATGAAGAACTATAGACAAATAAAAACTGCCAAGAGAGGAAGAATCCATTTTTCTCAGAGTTGAACTTTGTAATTGGTTATTCAATAAACTACCCTTTGTGAGTATCCTTTTGTTGCATAACATTTTATTGTCAATCTTTAGTGGTTATTATTTGCATGAACCTAATGAATCAAAGGCTACTAGCAAGAATAACATATTTGGGCAAAGACATTTATTTAATTAATAAGGCAAAAGAAAGAATTCCATGGATAACAAAGAATGCAACTCCATACAAACAATTGGAGAAGCATCTTAGCTAAAGTTTAGCATCTGTTGGCACATCTCCTAGGCAATTATAAGGGACTTTTAAGTCAATTCTGATTAGTAGCTGTCTCAGAAGTAGGTTTAGAAGAGAGATTAACCGGAAACTAGGTTCTGTCCCCAGGCAAAGACAGCTTACTGATTAGGCATCACTAGTAATAGATGAATGGGTAAAGTTTCTCTAGGGTGTCACTGACAAAAAAGCAATAATCATTAAAGGAAGGGACATTTTGCAGCTGTTTTGTAGCATTGGGGCAAAGAGAATTAATTTGCAGCAGGCTTTGTCTGAGTGTGCTCCTGCCTCATGATTAATAATAGAGCTTCCTTCTCTTTCTCACTCCATGTTGACTTTTAGTCTTTCAGTTCTGCTAAGGATATATTCCATAAAATAGTCTTCATTGTTTTACACAAAGAAGCTGACACCTAATGTCATATATTTTACCTCCCATTATTGTAGCAAAACTTTCTGGTAAACCAAACTCATTATCTGATCAGTGAATGTACTAACTTTATTTGAGATTTTGTGTCATTCACAAAATCTCAAATAAAATTTTAAAAATGCCTATGTAAAGTCAATGAGAAGTTTCTTCTATTTCCCATTTTCATGTTCATGCTGTCTTAAATTCATTTAGATACATATTTTCAGTAAAAGAAAAGGGGGTCTGTTAGTAAGTTACCTACAGAAATAGAACCAATGTAATAGATGTGTATATTAATTCATTTGAATAACTTACAGAGTGACTAGGTAGTCACAAGATTGTTTATATGTACATGAGATCTTTGATATTTTAATATATGGCACACTATTTAAAAGAACATAAAGTAGCTATTTCCTCAGATTTTTAGAGTTTTTTATTACAATTTTCACATTCCTTTCTTCTGAGCCTCTAGAATTGTAATTTTCATTTTATCTACAGTCACCATATGGCACAGAAGCATTCTAGAAATTGCTTCTGTTTTTTCCTTTGTCTTTCCTTTTTATTTATTAATCATTTTATTTGTTTATATTTCAAATGTTATCCACCTTCTCATTCTCTCCTCCACATAGCCCCCATTCCCTCCCCTCCCCTTTGTCTCTAAAGGGGTGCTCACCCACCCAACTACCCACTCCCAGCTCACCTCTAGCATTCCCCTTCTCTGGAGCATCAAGCCTCCACAGAATCAAGTGCCTTCCCTCCCACTGATGTCATATGATGCAGTCCTCTGCTACATATGTAGCAGGAGCCATGGGCTGGCCAATGTATACTCTTTGGTTGATTGTTAATCACTGGGAACTCTGAGGGGTCTGGTTAATTGGAACTGTTGTACTTCCTATGGTGTTGCAATCCCCTTCAGCTCCTTCTGCCATTCCTCAAACTCTTCCATGTGGTCCCTGGGCTCATTCCAATGGTTGAATATGAGTACCTACATCTGTATTGGTTTGTTACTGACAGAGTTCCTGTCTGTAAGCACATTTTGGCATTGGCAATATCATCTGAGTTTGGTGTCTGCTGATAGAATGGATCTCATGGTGGGGAGATTTCTAAATGGCCTTTCCTTCAGTCTCTGCTCTATTTTAGTCTCTGAATCTCTTTAGACAGGGAGAATTCTGGGTTAATTTTTTTTAGATGTATTGGTGGCCCCGTCCCTCTACTGGGGATGTGTTGGAGTATCTATTGTATATATTCCAAGGAGTTGTTTTATAGCTGTATCTTCAAGTAAAGCTATTCCCAATTTTCTGAGAAACCAGTGGATTACTTTCTAAAGTGGTTGCAACCATTTACAATCCCACCTACAATAGAGGAGCATTCATCTTTTCTCTACATCCTCTCCGGAATCTGTGGTCATCTAAGTTTTTGGTCTTAGCCATTAAGATTGTATCACAGCATCATTTACTTTTGCATTTCTCTGACGACTAAGGACACTGAACATTTCTTTATGTGTTTCCAGCCCATCTGGGATTCCTTGGTTAAGAATTTTCCATTTAGCTCTGTAACCCCATTTTTAAATTAGATTATTAATTTTCTGGAGACTAACTTCTTGAGTTCTTTTTATATTTTGGATATTATCCCTCTATCTGATATATGGTTGGTAAAGATCTTTCCCCAATCTCTCTGCTGCTGTTTTGTTCTATTGATAGTACCCTTTGCCTTACTGAAGCTTCTCAGTTTCATGAGGTCTCATTTGTCAATTGCTGATTTTAGAACCTGAGTCATTTTATGAGGTCCCATTTGTAAATTCTTGATCTTAGAGCATATGCTATTGGTGTTCTGTTCAGAAACTTTCTCCCTATACCGATGTCCTCAAGGGTCTTCCCCAGTTTCTTTTCTATTAGCTTCAGAGTGTCTGGCTTTATGTGGGGGGTCCTTGATCCATTTGGATTTGAGCTTAGTACAAGGAGACAAGGATGGATCAATTCCCATTCTTCTGCATGCTGACCTCCAGTTGAACCAGCACCATTTGTTGAAAAGGCTATCTTTTTTCCATTGGATGTTTTCAGTCCCCTTGTCGAGGATCAAGGGGCCATAGGTGTGTAGGTTCATTTCTGGATCTTCAATCCTGTTCCATTGATCTGCCTGCCTGTCACTGTACCAATACCATGCAGTTTTTAACACTATTGCTGTGTAGTATTGCAAAGGACACCATCAAAAGGACAAATCGGCAACCAACAAATTGGGAAAAGATCTTCACCAATGCTACATCAGATAGAGGGCTAATATCCAACATATATAAAGAACTCAAGAAGTTAGACTCCAGAAAACCGAACAACACTATTAAAAAATGGGGTACAGAGTTAAACAAGGAATTCTCACCTGAAGAACTTCGGATGGCAGAGAAACACCTTAAAAATGCTCAACTTTATTAGTCATTAGGGAAATGCAAATCAAAACAACCCTGAGATTTCACCTTACACCAGTCAGAATGGCTAAGATTAAAAATTCAGGAGACAGCAGGTGTTGGCAAGGATGTGGAGAAAGAGGAACACTCCTCCACTGCTGGTGGGGTTGCAAATTGGTACAACCACTCTAGAAAGCAATCTGGCGGTTCCTCCGAAAACTGGGCACCTCACTTCCAGAAGATCCTGCTATACCACTCCTGGGCATATACCCAAAAGATTCTCCAGCATGTAATAAGGATACATGTTCCACTATGTTCATAGCAGCCCTATTTATAATTGCCAGAAGTTGGAAAGAACCCAGGTATCCCTCACCAGAAGAGTGGATGCAAAAAAATGTGATATATCTACACAATGGAGTACTATTCAGCCATTAGAAACAATGAATTCATGAAATTCTTAGGCAAATGGATGGAGCTGGAGGATATCATACTAAGTGAGGTAATCCAGACTCAAAAGATGAATCATGGTATGCACTCACTAATAAGTGGATATTAACCTAGAAAACTGGAATACCCAAAACATAATCCACACATCAAATGAGGTACAAGAAGACAGGAGGAGTGGCCCCTTGTTCTGAAAAGACTCAGTGAAGCAGTATAGAGCAAAATCAGAACAAGGAAGTGTGGAAGGGTTGGGTGGGAAAACAGGGGGAGGGAAGGGGACTGAAGGGACTTTCGGGGAGTGGGCGTCCAGAAAAGGGGAAATCATTTGAAATGTAAATAAATATATCAATAAATTTAAAAAAATAGAAAAAAAAAAAAAGAACCTGAGTCATTGCTGTTCAGTTTAGGAAAAGTTCCCCTGTGCCAATGTGTTCAACCAAGGCTCTTTCTTTCTCCTCTTTCCTCGTAACCTCTGTAGCCATGAATATCCACTATCTATATGTGACTTTTTTTTACTTAGAGATAATGTGGCATTTTTCTTTGTATATTTGGTTTTTAATTCATGATATGAATATATCCAAATTCATTTCAGTATGGTCACCAATAATAAAATTTAACCTTTAGATGCTTACATACTATTCTACTTCACTTTCTTAATTTTCTTTATGAACCCATCAATTGGAAAATGTTTACATTTACCTTATTCACACCTTGGCAATTGTCAATACTACATCAATGGGGGAGTTCAGTACCTGATATGCTGATTTCATTTCTTTGAATAGTTTACTCATTTGTAGAATTGCCATAGCATGAAGTAATTCTGCTTTAATTTTTTTTTTCAGTAATCTTCAGAGATGCACATAATTGTTTACAAATTTAGATTATTCCTAATAATATGATTATAAACCCGATGGGTATTTATTTATTTATTTACACTCCAGATATTATTCATTTTCCTCATCCACCTTCTGACTGTTCCACATCGCATACATCCCCCATAACACCCCTGTCTCCACAAGGATTTCCCCACCCCCTCAGCCCCCTCCTCCCCCCAGCCAACCAAACCTCTAAACTTCCTGGTGCCTCCAGTCTCTTGAGGGTTATGTGCATCTGACTGAATCCATGCCTCTGCTATATATGTGTTGGGGACCTCATATCAGTTGATGCATGCTGTCTGGTGGTAGTCCAGTGTTTGAGAAATCTTAGGGGTCCAGGTTAATTGAGATGTCTGTTCCTCCTACAGTGTCATCCTCCTCTTAAATTTTTCTAGTCTTTCCCTATTTCAAGCACAACTTCTGTCCATTGGTGAGGTACAAGTATCTGCATTTGACTCTTTCAGCTGCTTGTTGGGTCTTCCTTAGGGAAGTCACGATTGGTCCCTTTTTGGTGTGCGCTCCATAGCCTAAGTAATAGTGTCAGGCCTGGAGACCTCCCCTTGAGCTGGATTCTACTTTGGTCCTGTCCCTGGACCTTCTTTTCCTCAGTCTCCTCTCCATTTCCATCCCTGCATTTCTTTTAGACAGGAACAGATATGGGTCAAATTTTTAACTGTGGAATGGCAACCACCTGCCTATCTTAATGCCCTGTCTTCTTTCTGGAGGTGGGCTCTGTGCGTTCCCTCTCGCTACTGTCAGGCATTTCATCTAAGGTCCTTCCCTTTGAGTCCTCAGAGTCTCCTACTTCCCAGAAATCTGGTGTATTTCCCCCAACTTCCTACCTCCCGAGGTTACATATTTCCATTCTTTCTGCTGGCTCTCAGTGTTTCAGCCTTTTTCCCTTACCCAATACCAGATCAGGTTCCCCTCTCCCTCCAACGCCCATCTTCTTTCTCTCCCATGTCTGTCCCTCCTTCCTCACTTGTGATTTTTCTTCTTCTTCTCACATAGAACTACTTGTTGATCTTTTTGAGTTCTATGGACTGTATCTTGGATATTCTATACTTTTTTTATTTGGCTAATATCCACTAATTAGTGAGTACATACCATGCATGGCCTTTTGGGTCTGATTTATCTCACTCAGGATGATATTTTCTAGTCCCATTCATTTGCCTGCACAACTCAGAATGTCCTTGCTTTAAATAGCTGAGTAGTATTCTATTGTGTAAATGAAGCACATTTTCTCTCTCCATTCTTCTGTCATGGGGCATCTCGGTTGTTTCTAGCCTCTGGCTATCACAAATAAGGCCACTAGGAACATAATGGAAGATATGACCCTGTAGCATGATCGGGCATCTTTTGGATATTGCTGAGTCTTGGAAATAGAACTATTTCCAATTTTCTGAGGAACCTCCAGACTGATTTCCAGAGTGGTTATACCAGTTTGTAATCCTACCAGCAATAGAGGAGTGTTCCTCTTTCTCCACACCCTCACAAACATGTGTTGTCACCTGAGGTTTTGATCATAGCTATGCTGATTGGTATAAGGTGGGATTTCATTGCTGTTTTGATTTGCAGTTCTCTGATCTCTAAGGACCTTGATCATTTCTTCAGTTGCTTCTCAGCCATTCAAGATTCCTCTATTGTGAATTCTCAGTTTAGTTCTATACCCCATTTTTTGATTGGGCTGTTTGGTTTTTTGGAGGTTAGCTTCTTGAGTTCTTTATATGTTTTTGATATTAGCCCTGTATCCCATATAGGGGTGGTAAAGATCTTTTCCCAATCTGTCGGTTTTATTTTCTATGTCCTATATAGTAAAAATGGTCATCACACCATAGGCAATCTACATATTCAAAACAATCCCCATCTAAACCCAACACAATTCTTCAAAGAAAGTGAAATTCTCAAATTCTTGCAGGAAGGCAAAAATCCCAGAATAGCAAACAAAAGTCTTAACAATAAAAGAATGGTTGGAGAAACCACCATCCCATCTCAAGCTTTACTACAGAACAATAGTTATAAAAACTGCCTGATACTGGTACAGAGACAGACATGTTGATCAATGGACTAGAATTGAAGACCCAGAAATAAAACCACACCCTGATGAAAAGTTGATCTTAGACAAATATGACAAAAATATAAAATGGGGAAAAGAAAGCATCTTCAATAAATGGTGCTGTTAAAACTGGTTGTCTGTATATAGAAAAAAAATGAAAATAGACCCATATTTTTCACCTTGCACAAAGATCAAATACAAGTGCTTCAAAGACCTCAACATGAAACCAGATACACTGAATATAATAGAAGAGAATGTGGGGAAGAGCCTTGAACATATTGGTACAGAGGAAAATTTCCTAAACAGAACTCCAATGGCTCATGCTCTAAGATCAAGAATTGATTGCTGCTTTGTTGCTGTTGTTGTTTTGTTATCTAATTGATAAAAACTAAAGTTAATTGAGAAGGATGAATAACATTTGATAAATTCCTCCATAAAATGAGTCTTTGCCCAAGCCTGTGTGACCTTTTCTTAATTATATCAATGTAGGAGGGTCCATCCCATTATGAATGGTACCATCCCAGGGCAATTGGGATCTTATATCTTATTCTTCAAGGCCTCTACTTCAAATATTTACCTCCTACATTCGGCCCTGAATCCTTGCTTTGTCTCCCTTGATATGGGATGTTGTACTCTAATCTGACATATATTTGCTCCATGAGTTGCCTTTCATCATGGTATTTTATCACAGCAATAGAAATCTTAACACAGAAATTGACTATGAATAGACAAGTTTCATTGAGGCAAAACTTGAAAGATGTTTACTCAGGGTAATCATACTAAAGCTGAGACACAGAGAACTCCAAACCTGTGCCTTTTGCTGACATTCTAACTGAGTAATGTGTAAGCTTCCCAGCCTTTGAAGGACTACATAGAGGCACATGAGGCTGCACACCTTAGAGGTTAAGAGAGAACATTGATGAAGATGTAGCCTCGGTTGCAGAAAACCCATCATTAATGGTGACATGGTGAGGAGCTAAATGTCAAAACTGTTGTGGTAGGGTTCGAAATCCTGAAGAAAGCTATGTTAATATGCAGAGAACCCCAGTCAAGGTAAAGAGTTGTTACAGAGAACATAGAATTTTAGAGATGTCAGGACCATGAGATTCCTGGTAAAGACAACAGCAACAGTGGGAAGCCTCCCATAGCCTAAGAGGTAGACTGTGTGTGCTTCCAAATGCCAGCTGCAGGGCTAAAAAATGGAGCCCTGGAGGAGTTCAGATGCTATAGAGTAAATCCCAATGCCCTACACTGACTATATTATACATGATTAGAGTTTGTTTTGCTTTGACCTGATTGTAATTGGGCCTTGGCCAATTACATAAAATAAGTTCATAAAATAGAAGTTATATAACTTATTTTTGAATTTCCTGAAGGGTACATTTTAGAGATTTTGGAATTTTATAGTTACTTGGGATTTTAAAGAAACTTTGTACATGTTATGGAAACTTTGGATATTTTATAAAGACTTTGACCTTTAGAGGAGCTTTTGGATATTCTAGAAAGACTAAATTTTAAAGTCTGGGATATTTGACATTTGGAGTGTGTTTTATATTAAGATATTGTTATTGTTATAAGAGTTTTTGGTGTGAAAAAGGAAAGTCTATTGTTGAAGAGGTATGTATTTATATGTCAAATTGACTGGAGTCAGCTGTTTTGTCTTGTTTTATTTTTAACTAAACACATGCTAGTTATGTAAAAAGAGTGGACAATAGTTGAGAAAAATTCCTCCATCCTGTGTGGCATTTTCTTTTAGTGAGGGTAGTCCCAGCCTAATGTGGATGCTGCCACCCCTGAACAGAAACTTTTGGAGTATAATTAGAAAGCAGGCTGAAAAAGCTAAGCAATCAGAATTCATCCATGGCTTCTGCCACAGTTCATGCTTCTGAGTTCCTACCTTGAGTTCCTACCTTCTCTTCCTTTGATGATAGACCAAGGAATGCAACTGTTCATCAAAAGAAAACCCTTTCCACTCCAAGCTGCTTTTAGAGATGAGGTTTAATCACAGCTGAGAAAATCCTACCTATGTAAACCAGCTTTTGTCCTTTGCAATCAGCACAATATCACGGAAGTTCATTCATTTCAGTTTAGTTTTGAATGATTTTTCTATATGATACTTCTGCATGTTCTATTTGTTGCTGCCTGAGAGCTATATCAGCATTCCCAGTCACACTGATACCTCAGTATTACAGGCAGTTTATACAGCTACAATTATTTAAAGACAAACCGAATGCTATAGCATCAGGAAAATATATTTTATTTTATATAATATATATTATATATATTTAGAAATTATGTTATCCCCTGTTTTTCTAAATCCAGTTTATGCAACAAAATTGGAAACATTTTATTTTACATCAGCCATTTTCTTATTTTTCTAAGAAAATGGTGTGTTTGAATGCGTGTGTGAGTGTGTGTGTGTGTGTGTGTGTGTGTATGTTGTGTGCTGCATATGTATGTCTGTATGTTTTTTCCTATTTCTGTTTAGGCAGAGGGTAAGAAATGGTATGTCATTCCATCATATTTCACATTAGTTATTGGAAAATAATCTCTCATGGAATGTGGCATTTTAGCTATCCTTTTTGGCCAGTGAGCATCCAGGACCCCCTCCCCTTTTCCAATATTTCCATTGCTGAGGTTACAATAATTACTTTTACAAAGTTCTGGGCATCTGCAAATATAACTCATGTTTGCACAGCAGGCAGTTTTACTGCTGATTTATCTCCCTAGACTGAACCAAGCATTTTCTCAAATATTTTGTTCATTTTAAGTCTTTGCATGCTTTTTAAATCCCAAATCATGAGCTTTTGTTATTAAAGTTTTGTCCCATATCTTTGATACCTTAATACATAAATATACATAGTTAGTCCTCTGCTGCTGGGGTAAAATACTAAGACATGCCAGGCATGGTACACACCTTTAATCCCAGAACTTGGGAGGCAGAGGCAGGAGGATTTCTGAGTTCGAGACCAGCCTGGTCTACAGAGTTAGTTACTGGACAGCCAGGGCTACACAGAGAAACCCTGTCTTAAAAAAAAAAAAAGATAACAGAAGGAAGGAAGTATGTGCTGTGGGTTACATTTCCAGAAATATTCCATCATGGCATCATGGTAGAGAAACATGGCAGTAAGCAAGTTCCATGACAATAAGCACAGGAAGCAGAGAGTTTCTTCTTTTACCACAAGCATGAAGTAAAGATAAAAATCTGAAAGTTTTTCATGGCTTTCAAGCCCATGTCACCACTCTCAATGACAAACTTTCTCACCCAACACTGCATCACTTAACACCCCAAACAGCACTACCAATGAGTAGTCAAATATTCAAATGCCTCAGAGGAGGAAGAACATTTCTCATTCATACTACCACAAGACGTCATCCATTTCTAAACCATTATTAATCCCTGGGCCATGGGACTTCATCAGAAGAAAAACTATAGTCAGAAGACCCATGAGTTTAATTCTCAGACCCAGACCCATTAACTATTTGCCAACAATATATTTCAGAATTATCATCTCAATATCCTTGTAAGAATGTGCAGTGTCATAGTGATTTAAATGTGTTTTCTAAACATTCTAAATTTTCCTAAATGGTATATTGGGTCCAGCAAAGTAGTGACAAATTAAAAACCTCAGACTATTTTCCTCTCCTATCATTATCAGAGCCTAGATTCCTGTGATTGTTCTGCACCCTGGGATTTGTAAGCTCAATACTTTATTGCACTGTTTATTTTCTAACTCTCATACAAGAACATCCAAGATAAAACCTCATTTATTTTATGATGTTTTATTTAGAGAGAGAGAGTATTACCATAATCAAGGTAATTATTACATCCATGTGTTGGTTAATACTTATTGTCAGCATTACGGTAAGCAGAATCCTCTAAGAAATGAATTTTGTACATGTTTGTGGAGATGTTTCCAGAGATGTTTTTTGTTCCTACAGCCATACATTCTCTACCATGATGAACTGCATTGTCAAACCATGAACCACAAAACAGAATAAACATTTATTTTCTACCTTATTTTGCTTTGGTCTGTTTTGTCACAGCAATAAAATTGCAATATATTATATACTAATTAATGTAATACTTCATATTGCATACTTATTATATGAGTGTATAGTTAAAAAATCCAAGATAAACTCATCAGAGAACAATCCTGAGATTCTACCTTATTCCGGTTTGAATGGCTAAGATCAAAAACTCAAGTGACAGCAGATGCTGGCAAGGATGTGGAGAAAGATGAACACTCCACCATTGCTGGTGGAATTGCAAGCTGGTACAGACACTCTGGAAATCACTCTGGCAGTTCCTCAGAAAATTGGAAATAGTAATGACTAAGGAACCAACTATACCTCTCTGGGGCACACACCCAAAAGATGCTCCAAAATATAACAAGGATAAATGTTCCACTATGTTTATAGCAACCATATGTATAATAGCTAGAAGTTGGAAAGATCCCAGATATTCCTCAACAGAGGAATGGATACAGAAAATGTGGTATATTAACACAATGGGGCTACTAAAATCAATGACTTCATGAAATTCTTAGGCAAATGGATGGAACTATAAAATATCCTGAGTGAGGTAACCCAGTCACAAAATAACACACATGGTATATACTCACTGATAAGTAGATACCAGGCAAAAAGCTCAGAATACCCTTAATACAACTCACAGACCATATGAAACTCAAGAGGAAGGAAGACCAACATGTGGATGCTTCAGTCCTTCCTAGAAGGGAGAATAAAGTAGTCATGGGAGGAGATACATAGACAAAGTGTGGAGCAGAGAATGAAGGAAAGGCCATGTAGAGACTGCCCAACCTGGGGATCCACCCCATATACTGTCCAAAAACTCAGACACTAATGTAAATGCCAAACAGCGCTTTCTGACAGGAGCCTGATATAATTGGCTCTGCCAGTACCTGACAAATACAGAGGTGGGTGTTCCCAGACAAACATTGGACTGAGCATAAGGTCCCCAATGGAGGAGACAGAGAAAGGAATCAAGGAGCCTAAGGAGCTGTTAGCCACATAGGAGGAACAACACTGTAAACCAGTCAGTAACCCCACAGCTCTCAGGGTCTAAACTACCAACCAAAGAGTGCACATGGAGGGACCCATGGTTCCAGCTGAATATATAGCAGAGAATAGCCTTGTTGGACATCAAATGGAAGAAAGGCCCTTGATCCAGAGAAAGCTTGATACCCCAGTATAGGGGAATACCAGGACAGGGAAGAGGCAGTGGGTGAGGTGGCAACGAGGCAGAAAGTGGGAATGGGACAGCGTGTTTGCATAGGGGAAACCAAAAAAGGGGTAACATTTGAAATGTAAATAAAGAAAATATGTAATAAAAAAGAGCCAACTGATAATAACAAAAGCTTTATCTATATATGTATATCATATATATACATATATTATATATATACATACACACACACACATATATATATATATATATATATATATATATATATATATATATATATATATATATATAGAGAGAGAGAGAGAGAGAGAGAGAGAGAGAGAGATGGAGAGAGATACAGAGAGAGAGAGAGAGTTAGGGAAAGGACTAAAGGAGATAAAGGGGTTTGCAACCCCATTGGAAGAACAACAACATCAACCAGCCAGACCCCCCCAAAGTTCCCAGGGACTAATCCACCAACCAAAGAGTACACATGGAGGGAATCTATGACTTCAGCAGTATATGTAGCAAAGGATGGCTTTGTTGGGCTTCAATAGGAGGAGTGGTCTTTGGTCCTACGAAGGCTTGATGCCCCAGTGTAAGGGAATGCCAGAGGGGTAAAGAAGGAGTGTGGGTGCGTGACTGAGGGAGAACCCTCATAGAAGCAGGGGGATGCGGGATGCGATAGGGGGTTAGGGGAGGGGTAACCTGGAAAATGGACAACATCTGAAATGTAAATAAATAACATATCCAATTAAAAAGACAGAAAATGGAAAAATACCTGTTAGAGCAGCTGTCTTAAAGTATTTCTCATAGAAGCATCTTGCTGTATGATAGATATCAAAAAATTAATAATATTTCTTGATGAAATTATTGTATTTTTTTGAGAACCTGTTTTTATTATTCTGTTTGGCTCCAGACTCTAGCAAACAACATGCTGTTCTCTGTTTTTTATGAACTTGATTTTGTTTAGATGTCTTTTATATTTCAAATAAATGCTGAATTCATGCAATGTTTATTTACTTATGCCTGGTTTTTTCCACAAAGAATATTTTCATCTAGCTCCATTGTTGTTTTCAAAAATCAGGCTTTTCATTTTCCCCCACCCGTGTAAACAGTTTTTTTGTTTGGTTGGTTTTTATTAACTAATAAGTAATACTACTCATCCTTTCTCTCCACTGAATCAGAATCAGTATTATTACCTGCTCTGCTATAGCCATGATAATCCTCTTAATAACTAGTTAATATTTTCCATAAAATTTATAATGCCAATTCCTGATTATATACATTAATTATTAGATTCATATATATTATTTATATACCTTATATGACAAATATATAAAATTATATTTATTAAAAGAATAAATATTTTTAATCAATCTTATTCTCCTGCATCGATAATTAATTGGTGAAAATGTTCAATTATTATATCATCTTTTTTTTTGTGGTAAACTAGTGGTTTATTGTTCTAATCAAGAAAATAAATCAAGCAACAGCAGAAAAGGAACCACTTAAGAGGGATGGTCTCTTCTGTGGTGGGAGAGGGTTGAGCTTGCCTCTAGGAGAAGCCCCCAGTCAGCTGGGAGAAAGGAGACCTGAGCGGCCTCCACCATGTTGGCTCTGCGGGCAATCTGCATTCGCAAACTTCTGCTGCTGCAAGCTCCTCTTCACAACTGTGACACAGATGCTTACAGATGCTGCCCATTGGATAACAGGGTATACAAGACAAGACTTAACTCTCTAGGATGAGAATCTTACCACAGAGAGAGAACACAGCTGGAGACCCTCCTGCCCGACTTTGGATGAAGTCAGCCTGCAGTCCATATTTTCCCAAAGAGTTGTTCTCCTGAGCAACTGCCTCCCCAGTAAATACAAAAGTGTCCTGCAACATGGGTACTTACCTAACTGGAGTAATATAAATATTAGTTTTTTTTCACTTTTCTTTTAAGGGAAAAATAGTCTAAGAGAGCATTCAAAATGTTCAACAAAATGGTAGTTACTTCTATTATGTTTTTTTTAATTCGATATATTTTTTATTCGAAATAATTTATTTACATTTCAAATGATTTCCCCTTTTCTAGCCCCCCACTCCCCGAAAGTCCCGTAAGACCCCTTCTCTTCCCCTGTCCTCCCACCCACCCCTTCCCACTTCCCCGTTCTGGTTTTGCCGAATACTGCTTCACTGAGTCTTTCCAGAACCAGGGGCCACTCCTCCTTTCTTCTTGTACCTCATTTGATGTGTGGATTATGTTTTGGGTATTCCAGTTTTCTAGGTTAATATCCACTTATTAGTGAGTGCATACCATGATTCACCTTTTGAGTCTGGGTTACCTCACTTAGTATGATGTTCTCTACCTCCATCCATTTGCTTAAGAATTTCATGAATTCATTGTTTCTAATGGCTGAATAGTACTCCATTGTGTAGATATACCACATTTTTTGCATCCACTCTTCTGTTGAGGGATACCTGGGTTCTTTCCAGCATCTGGCAATTATAAATAGAGCTGCTATGAACATAGTAGAGCATGTATCCTTATTACATGGTGGGGAATCCTCTGGGTATATGCCCAGGAGTGGTATAGCAGGATCTTCTGGAAGAGAGGTGCCCAGTTTACGGAGGAACCGCCAGACTGCTTTCCAGAGTGGTTGTACCAATTTGCAACCCCACCAGCAGTGGAGGAGTGTTCCTCTTTCTCCACATCCTCTCCAACACCTGATGTCTCCTGAATTTTTAATCTTAGCCATTCTGACTGGTGTAAGATGAAATCTTAGGGTTGTTTTGATTTGCATTTCCCTAATGATTAATGAAGTTGAGCATTTTTTAAGATGCTTCTCCGCCATCCAAATTTCTTCAGGAGAGAATTCCTTGTTTAACTCTGTACCCCATTTTTAATAGGGTTGTTCGGTTTTCTGGAGTCTAACTTCTTGAGTTCTTTATATATATTGGATATTAGCCCTCTATCTGATGTAGGATTGGTGAAGATCTTTTCCCAATTTGTTGGTTGCCGATTTGTCCTCTTGATGGTGTCCTTTGCCTTACAGAAACTTTGTAATTTTATGAGGTCCCATTTGTCAATTCTTGCTCTTAGAGCATACGCTATTGGTGTTCTGTTCAGAAACTTTCTCCCTGTACCGATGTCCTCAAGGGTCTTCCCCAGTTTCTTTTCTATTAGCTTCAGAGTGTCTGGCTTTATGTGGAGGTCCTTGATCCATTTGGATTTGAGCTTAGTACAAGGAGACAAGGATGGATCAATTCGCATTCTTCTGCATGCTGACCTCCAGTTGAACCAGCACCATTTGTTGAAAAGGCTATCTTTTTTCCATTGGATGTTTTCAGCCACTTTGTCGAGGATCAAGTGGCCATAGGTGTGTGGGTTCATTTCTGGATCTTCAATCCTGTTCCATTGATCCTCCTGCCTGTCACTGTACCAATACCATGCAGTTTTTAACACTATTGCTCTGTAGTATTGCTTGAGGTCAGGGATACTGATTCCCCCAGATTTTCTTTTGTTGCTGAGAATAGTTTTAGCTATCCTGGGTTTTTTGTTGTTCCAGATGAATTTGATAATTGCTCTTTCTAACTCTGTGAAGAATTGAGTTGGGATTTTGATGGGTATTGCATTGAATCTGTATATTGCTTTTGGCAAAATGGCCATTTTAACTATATTGATTCTACCGATCCATGAGCATGGGAGGTTTTCCCATTTTTTGAAGTCTTCTTCCATTTCCTTCTTCAGAGTCTTGAAGTTCTTGTCATACAGATCTTTCACATGTTTAGTAAGAGTCCCCCCAAGATACTTTATACTGTTTGTGGCTATTGTGAAGGGGGTCATTTCCCTAATTTCTTTCTCAGCCTGCTTATCCTTTGAGTATAGGAAGGCCACTGATTTGCTGGAGTTGATTTTATAACCTGCCACTTTGCTGAAGTTGTTTATCAGCTGTGGGAGCTCTCTAGTGGAGTTCTTTGGGTCACTTAGGTAGACGATCATGTCGTCTGCAAATAATGATAATTTGACTTCTTCCTTTCCAATTTGAAGGAATTGGGTAGTGTTCCTTCTGTTTCTATTTTGTGGAATAGTTTGAGGAGTATTGGTGTTAACTCTTCTTTGAATGTCTGATAGAATTCTGCACTGAAACCATCTGGTCCTGTGATTTTTTTGGTTGGAAGACTTTCTATGACTCCTTCTATTTCTTTAGGCATTATGGGACTGTTTAGATGGTCTAGTTGGTCCTGATTTAATTTTGGTATTTGTTATCTGTCAAGGAAATTGTCCATTTCCTCCAGATTCTCCAGTTGTGTTGAGTACAGTCTCTTGTAGTAGGATCTGATGATTTTTTGGATTTCCTCAGTTTCCGTTGTTATATCTCCCTTTTCATTTCTAAGTTTGTTAATTTGGATACTTTCTCTGTGCCCTTTGGTCAGTCTTGCTAAGGGTTTATCTATCTTGTTGATTTTCTCAAAGAACCAGCTCCTGGTTTTGTTGATTTTTTGTATGGTTCTCTTTGTTTCTACTGGATTGATTTCGTCCCTGAGTTTGATGATTTCCTGCCTTCTACTCCTCCTGGGTGTAATAGCTTCTTCTTCTTCCAGGGCTTTCAGGTGTGTCATTAAGCTGGTAATGTATGCTCTCTCCATTTTCTTTCTGGAGGCACTCAGGGCTCTGAGTTTTCCTCTTAGCACTGCTTTCATTGTGTCCCATAGATTTGGGTATGTTGTGTTTTCATTTTCATTTTGTTCTAAAAAGTCTTTAATTTCTTTCTTTATTTCTTCCTTGACCAAGATATCATTGAGTAGAGTATTATTCAGTTTCCACGTGTATGTGGGTTTTCTGTTGTTTCTGTTGCTATTGAAGACCACTTTTACTCCATAGTGATCAGATAGGAGGCATGGGATTAGTTCGATCTTCTTATATTTGTTGAGGTCTGTCTTGTGACCAATTATATGGTCGATTTTGGAGAAGGTGCCATGAGGTGCTGAGAAAAAGGTATATTCTTTTGTTTTAGAATAGAATGTTCTATATATATCTGTTAAATCTAATTGGTCCAAAGCTTCAATTAGTTTCATTGTGTCCCTGTTTAGCTTCTGTTTTCCTGATCGGTCCATTGAGGAAAGTGCAGTGTTGAAGTCACCCACAATTATTGTGTTAGGTGCAATGTGTGCTTTGAGTTTTAATAAAGTTTCTTTTATGAAAGAGGGTGCCCTTGCATTTGGAACATAGATGTTCAGGATTGAGAGTTCTTCTTGTTGTATTTTTCCTTTGACCAGCAAGAAGTGTCCCTCAGAGTCTCTTTTGATGACTTTGGGTTGAAAGTCAATTTTATCTGATATTGAAATGGCTACTCCAGCTTGTTTCCTGAGACCATTTGCTTGTAAAATTGTCCTCCAGCCTTTTACTCTAAGGTAGTGTTTGTCTTTGACCCTGAGGTGTGTTTCCTGTAAGCAGCAAAATGTAGGGTCCTGTTTAGGTATCCAGTCAGTTAGTCTGTGTCTTTTTATTGGGGCCTTAAGTCCATTGATGTTAAGAGATATTAAGGAATAGTGATTGTTACTTCCTATCATTTTTGACGTTATTTTTTAAATTTGATTGCTTAACTTCTTTTGGGTTTGATGAAAGGTTACTATCTTGCTTTTTCCAGGGTGAATTTTCCCTCCTTGTATTGGTGTTGTGCTCCTATTATCCTTTGTAGGGCTGGGTTTGTGGATAGATATTGGGTAAACTTGGTTTTGTCATGAAATATCTTAGTTTCTCCATCTATGGTGATTGAGACTTTTGCTGGATTTGTGTTTTGGTTGGCATTTGTGTTCTCTTAGAGTCTGCATGAGATCTGCCCAGGACCTTCTAGCCTTCATAGTCTCAGGTGAAAAGTCTGCTGTGATTCTGATAGGTCTTCCTTTATATGTTACTTGGCCTTTTTCTCTTACTGCCTTTAATATTCTTTCTTTGTTTAGAACATTTGGTGTTTTGATTATTGTGTGACAGGAAGTATTTCTGTTCTGGTCCAGTCTGTTTGGAGTTCTGTAGGCTTCTTGTATATTCATGGGCATCTCTCTCTTTAGGTTAGGGAAGTTTTCTTCCATAATTTTATTGAAGATATTTGCTGGCCCTTTAAGTTGTAAATCTTCACTCTCATCTATGCCTATAATCCTTAGGTTTGGTCTTCTCATTGTGTCCTGGATTTCCTGGATGTTTTGAGTTACAAGCTTTTAGCATTTTGCATTTTCTTTGCCTGTTGAGTCCATGGTTTCTATGGAATCCTCAGCATCTGAGATTCTTTCTTCTATTTCTTGTATTCTGTTGTTGATATTTGCATCTCTTTCCCCTGATTTCTTCCCAAGGCTTTCTATCTCCAAAGTTGTCTCCCTTTGAGTTTTCTTAGTTGTTTCTACTTCTGATTTTAGATCCTGGATGGTTTTGCTTAGCTCCTTCACTTGCTTGTTTGTGCTTTCCTGTAATTCTTTAAGAGATTTTTGTGTTTCCTCTTTCATGACCTCAGCCTGTTGACCAAAGTTCTCCTGTATTTCTTTAAGTATTTTTTGCATTTCCTCCTTGTTGGCTTTTGTATTCTCCTGGATTTCTTTCAATGATTTTTGTGTTTCCCTTGCAAGGGCTTCTAACTTTTGATCCATTTTCTCCTGAATTTCTTTAAGTATGTCCTTCATGTGTTCCTGTACCAGCATCATGACCAGTGATTTTAAATCCAAATCTTGTTTTACTGGTGTGATGGGGTATCCAGGACATGCTGGTAGAGGAGAATTGGGTTCAGATGTTGCCATATTGCCTTGATTTCTGTTAGTGACGTTCCTGCGTTTGCCTTTTGCCATCTAGTTCTCACTGGTGTTACTTGGTCTTGTCAGTGCTGGACTCACCAGTGCAAGCTGCCCCTTCCTCGTTGGCCTCTGGTACACAGCTTACCCCCTGCACTGCCTGTAGACAGGGTGCTGCTGCCCAGGCTGATCAGATCCTGAAGCATGCACCCGAAGGCTCCCGCTGGGGCCTGCTGGATTCACTGGAGCACACTGACTTCTCCCAGCTTGCCGCCCGGAATCCCCTCTAGCCTCTTGAAGGACCTGGAGATATGGTTCTGCTGCCCAGACTGATCTGGATCCGGAAGTGGAGAGAGTTGAGCTGAGGGCTCCCGCTGGAGGCCTTGCCCCAGATTGTGTTTGTGGACCAGATGGAGCCCGTGTGCACCCCCAGGGAGCGCTGAAGGTGTATGCTGCCAGGACCTCCCCTGTGTTCTGATCACTCTGCTGGACAGCCGATCCCCCAACCGGGCTGGTGCACACAAGGTTAGCCTGGCCGCCCAGGTCCTGAGTCCAGGCAAAAGCCTGGGAGGCCAAGGTCCGAGACAAGTTCCCCTAGGGCTATGACTGTTAATTGGGTCCACCAGGTGACCGAGATGGCGGTCATGTGCTCCCGCGCTCCCCGAAATCGCTGGGAGAGTCTGCTGTGCTAACAACCTCCTGGGCGGGTTGACTCACAGATGGCCCACCAAGCCGCCCAGATCTTGGGGTCAGTCCTGTGCCTTTTGGGGCCTAGACCCCTGCTTTGTTAGCCTCAGGCTATGCCAGTTACAGCTCTGCGTGCCAGAGCTCTCTGTTTGCTGCAGGCGGAGAGCGCGCAGGCCTGGGCAAAAAACCTCCTGGCTGGGTTGGCACCCCGATCCTCCCCCCCCCCCAACAGCCCAGGGCCTGGGTGCAGGCCAAGCCCGTTGGGCTCAGACACCCGTGGTGTTGGCCTTGGAATATGTTTGTGTACCTCAGACTGTCAGATGTCACTGGAGTTCCAAATCAAGATGGAGAGGCCGAGTTCTGAAGTGGCTTCAGTGCAGCGAAAGGCGCCACAAAACCGCAGCTGTTTGCATCCCAGCTGGTCAGCGAAGGTCAGTGGTTGTGGGCGCAGGGCCTAACTGGACCCTGTGTCGCCTTGGTTCCACTGCTGATGGCCCTTCAGCTGGACCAGCCACTGCTGTACTGCCGCCGCTGCTGCCGCCGCTGCCGCCCGACTCATTATATCATCTTTTTGATAGCTATTCAATTTATAGAAAAAGAATCATGTTTATAATATTTTTCATTAAATCAAAAAACACTTGAAAACTACAGTTTACGGAGTTATTCTAGTTTCTAGAAATATACAAGTCTCAGTACTTTAAAAAATTCCACGTTTATGAAAAATTATTTTCATTTAATTAAATAATAGCTGCGTATACAGTTATATGCAAATCATTCCACAGGCATTTTTACATACCAAGTTTTTTTTTAATTTTAATAAAAATGTTAATATAACTGTTAAAATGTGGAAAGATTAGCACAAATCAGACATGGTTCAGGACTGACAGAAGGCCTGTAAGATAGGATGATTCTTCCTTTTTTCTTAAAAACAAGATCCACCTAATAGAATGAAGGATATAGCTGGGGGAAGAACATGAGTTAACATTCATGTTTTAAAATCATTGTCCTTGTACATCATTTGATGTATGGATTATGCTTTGGGTATTCCAATTTTCTAGGCTAATATTCACTTATTAGTGAGTGCATACCATGATTGATCTTTTGAGATTGGGTTACCTCACTTAGTATGATGTTCTCCAGCTCCATCCATTTGTCTAAGAATTTCATGAATTCATTGTTTCTAATGGCTGAATAGTACTCCATTGTGTATATATACCACATTTTTTGCATCCATTCTTCTGTTGAGAAAGTCTGGGTTCTTTACAGCTTCTGGCTATTATAAATAGGGCTGCTATGAACCTAGTGGAGCATGCATCCTTATTACCTGCTGGGGAATCCAAGACTCAGTGTAGCAGTATAGGGCAATACCAGAACAGGGAAGTGGGAAGGGGTGGATGGGAGAACAGGGGGAGGGAAGAGGGCTTATGCAACTTTCGGAGAGTGGGGGGGCCAGAAAAGGGGAAATCATTTGAAATGTAAATAAAAAATATATCGAATAAAAAAATTAAAAAAATAAAATCATTGACCAGTTCACAGCAAGTCAATCAAATCACTGAACTCTTGTATAACTAAAAAAAGTATGACTGAAATGTTTCTAGGACCTTAGTAGTATATTATTTGTTTATGAATTCAGGAATAATGCAAAACAATTCTGTTAATTATCTACAGGCAATGATAATCATCTCATTTTTAAAAAAATGCTAAGAACATGGTGCATGTTTTTACTCTAAAGAAATAAGTACTTTGGGGTAATATGCATTCATGATATCAGTATTTTATAATAAGTACTTGCATCAACACTCCCTCTTTGCTAGCCTCAAAACCATCTTCTCCAGGATATCAACAGTGACTGGGGAGAGAGGAAACAGTAGCCAGGAGGAGTGGCTCTCAGAATTCACCCAGCCCTTCAGTATCAGATTAGGCCTGCTGAGGGTTCCAATGCTGTGGATCAAGCAATTGCCAGGTTCTTGGTCTGTGAAATCTGCAAGAATGTGTTTAGGCCTTGCTTCAGTATGTTGTTACTGCTTCCATTGCTTCTGCTCCTCTAGAGAACCCTGACTATTTCAACTGCTGATCAATTAATTAACTGATGCTATATTAATCATATTTAAACATGCAGATTTGAAATCTAAAAATGTATTTAAATTTTATGTGTTGTCGATATAAGTTTTAATAAATTTTATGCCCTATGTTACTAGAGGATATTTTCATGAAGTTAGTAATGCAATTTTAAAAGTGAGGAAAAATTTAATTATCATTACAATGTTTATAAACTTATTTTAAAATGTACTTTAAACCCTTTCTGTACCCTTAAAAAGGGAAATATCGAAAAGGTAGTCATTTCTGATTTCACTTCTGCATAGGCTTTGTGCTGGTCTAAATCAAAGGTGTTAGAAGGGTGGCCAGACTCCTGCTGCTGCTCTTCAGCCAATGGCAATTATTTTCACTTTAGGTTAATAGGGCACCATCGTACTGTATACTTTGACAACTGAAACTTTGCCATTTAAAGGTTAGAATTTGTTCTGGGAGGAAAACAGAGAAGCCCTTCCATCTTATGAGACATTTTGTCACTTTCAAAAATATGTGAGAATATTGTTAAATTGTACAACCAATAACTTTAAAGTAGGGCAACTTACTTTTATATTTTTTATTCACCTAGTCATCTACATCTGTTGTCTAAACTTAATATCAGAGAACTCATCAAAAATAAAATTAGAAATCAGATATAATCTCACAATTTTAATAAAAAATATACCTTGAAATACTGAAAATCACTAATACTCAGAGAAAAAATGAAAATCAATTCAACACTTAATTAATATTTTTATTTTTGTTGGACTGGTAACAATTCAAAAACTACATACCACTAAACAGTTCTATAAATATGTATGCATAGAATTATTAGTGCAAATGAAATAATCAGTAGCTTGCATAAATCAATAATGCAATATATTTTAAAGACTATAACAAATATAGTACTCATTATTTGATATTCCAGCAAAAGTATAAAGGAAAATAAGTCAAATTATTTTTTATAGCATTATCAGGTGTGTATGCTCATACTTCTTAGAAATTTAGAGAGAAAAATATGAACCTAACTTAATATATATCTTAGTGCTTCTATATCTGTATATATACATATACATATATATTCATATATAATTTTAGTCTATTTTATATTATAATTCTATAATTTCTCATACACATTAGCAAAACATACATAGTCATCATGACAGCATTTTCCTATGCTATAATATGCAATAGAATTATCTTTCCTGGATTAATAACATATTCTACTCTGTAACTATGTGGGAAAGTACAACATGCTTAGTGATATTAGTGACAGCCATTAAATAAACTTTTGCTATTGTTTACACAAAGATGAATCTTGAGGAATTCTTAACATCTCCTTTTGGCATCTTCCTTATTGTCATATTGTAGTACACTTTAAGACCTGATATCTTTTCACATTAAAGTCCTAAATGCTGAATTTATTTTTCTTAAAAGTAAAAATTGTCAATATGAGCTCAACAGGGATGAAAACCATGGGCATGTCAAAGTGAGGGAGAAGAAGCAAGTGAGGACTCAACAACACACACAGAGCCATATGCATCTGAAGAACACTGGGAAGGGGAGAGATGACATTTCCCTGGGCAGAGCACAGCAACTGATTGCCCATTGCCATAAGGTCAGCCCTGAAATAAAGCATATCAGCAGTATTCTTATAAGAACTCAACAGCTTGTATTAGGAATATGTATAAGCATATACTTATATGCATGTAATACCAATTAGTGAAAAAAGTGGTCCTGAATCTGAAAGAGAGTTCTGAGATATGCATGAGATGGTTTGGAAGAAGTAAGAAGAAATCTTGCAATTATATTGTAATCTGAAAAATAAAATGAATGAAAGAATCAGAAGTAGCTTTTAGAAATCCTTTTACAGTGAAAACCTTACTTAATTGAAACAACAACAACAACAAAACAACTATTGTTTTGGTGACTGAAGATGTGACTCAGTGACTAAGAACAATTGTTCATGAAGAAGAATTAAGTATGGTGCCCTAGTACTTATACCCTTCCGTAATTTCAGTTCCATAGTTCCAATTTATTCTTCTCATCTCCATGGGAAGCAGGCATGCGAAGGGTACTCATACACACATTTATACAAGCAAAACATCATAAACATTAATGAAATTAAATATAATATGTATAAAACCACTAATATTGTATTCATATTGTGGTGGCAGAATGGAATTCCTTCCAGAGTTTTGATTAGATTTTGGTGACTCCTATGATACATGCAGAGAAATAGATGCTGGTTTCAAAAGATGTAACACCTACCTAATGGAGCTCTTTAGGAAAAACAAAGGCTGCCTCCCATGTTCATCTAATAATTTCTTATGCCATGTATTAGCTAACATTCTTATAGTTTTTAGAAAATACCTATCAAAAAACAAAAAATTTGGGGAAGGGTGTTTTTAGGTTCATATAGTATAAGAGGATATACATCACCACAGCAGAGAAGAATTGAAAGCTAACAACTCTAAAGCAGTTGAAGGTTCAGACTTGTAATTGCTTACATCACAATAGACAGGAAGTTGATAGAGCAGGAGGCAGTATTGGACCGTAAGTAAAAGTTCTGACCCATACTGGGCCATTTAATCTAGTTAGGTCACACCCCTTAGGGTTTTACAACGTAAAATGCCAATATCTGGGGATGAATAGTTCTAATACATTAGCTTGGCAGGGCATGGGGGACATTTTACATGTGAATTGTAGCAAGAAGGTAGGAGTTTTTCAAATTGCATAAAGTCAGGAATTTCCCTATGTAATTCAGTTTGATTGGACCTAGAACAGAGAAGAGGAAACAATAACAAAACTCCATTTCTAAATATCTATTCAAGGACCAGAAAACAAAAACAAAACAAAATAAAACTGCAACAATATCATCATCAACAACAACAACAGCAACATGCTGAATAAAACAATCCAATAAATTTTTATAGTAACTGATAACTGATAAAACACATTTATTGTTGTTGTTGTTGTTATTGTTGTTTTCTTTCTAGCTAGACAAGAAATCCATGTTCTATAACTTTATGAGCTTCCGGAATCCTTGTTTGTATGTCTCTTAAAGACAAACTTTTATTAAACAGCTTCAGGAATGAAAGTAGATATGCTTCATATATAAGAAAATCCACACTTTTAGAACTTGATGAAATTACCAAGCACTTTAAGTTGTTATTCACAAAAGGAAAAACAAATAATAAAAATAGTCTCTAAAATATAAAATCTTCTCAGAGAATATAACACAATACAATAGTTTGGGCTTTTGGTCTATAATGCTGAGTTTAAGTCAAGTTATCTTCATATTTTGTCTCTTACTTTTTCTGTTTTAAAAAATATTTTTATAAAGCATATTGACATTTGAGTTTTCACACTGCCATTTTATCCATGACAACAGGACTGATGCCTATGCTGAACCTCTCATATTCAATTTTATCTATAGAAATCCAAGGCTTTCTTGACTCCGTACCAGCTAGACTCTCCTGTGTATTTAACTCTATCTTCTGAGTTGCTCAGGCTTCAGTTGTGCCACTGAGCTCAAGTACACTACAGTCTGGAAATGAAGCAATTCAACAATTCTGGGTATGTGGAGCTCAAATGTGAGCTTGTGAAAGGCTTAAATCTGCTTAAAGCAGATTCATACAAAATGAACATTATATCTTAACCTTCTCTCATGTGACCAATACTCCCTCACAGAAATAATTCAGTTTTTCCTGAGAATCTATAAAGACTGGAGAAAAAGATGAAGAAAACCCAGAGTTCAATTCTGTAACACTTAGATTGTGTTCATATGTCTTTTATTGATATGCTACTCTGACCTGATTTAAAATCTTATCCATTGATTCCATTGATTTTTCTTTCAGATAACCTTTAATAAGTTGAACTTTGAGTATTGGAAAATAGGATGAGAAAATGTATTGTTTCCATTTTCTATTCTAGATCCAATGAAAATTAATTAATATAGGGGGAAAGTCTTGACTTTATGGAATTGTCAAACTATAACATAAAAAGCCTAAACCAATGTGATTACTCTGACTGGCATTCTTGACCTGAGACTTTAGTAACTGAGTGGAATTGGGGGAAATATTAAAAAGCTAAAAATTTATAGTGTCTCAAAGTAAACAAAAAAGGACTGTAATTGTCCTGCCTTTGAGGAGATAATTGCTTGTTAATTCTTATGAACATACATAGCGTTAATTGTGATTATTATAATAATTAAAAATAAAATCACATGGAAACTAACACTCGTAAAGTAATACAAATATATTGAAAATGTATACAAAAATTTTAGTACTTTTTGTTCTGTTGTTTGAAGACAAGTATACATTTGAGAATGATCGCTTCAGGCTGGAGAGAGTGATCGATGATTAAGAACTTGACTTAGTCTTGCAGACATCCTAGATTTGGTTCTGAGAACATTAATGAGGCATCTCTCAATCGTCTGTAATTCTACCTCTGGGGAGTACAATGTCTTCTGTCCTTCATAAACATCTAATGTCACCTATACAAATATGCATTCAAACACATTATTACACATAAATAAAAATTAAGTAAATCTTTTAAAACTGTAATACCTTTAAAAATGCTATTCACTGGGAATAAGGAATGCTGTTGTTCTGTAATCTGAAAAATCAAATTATTACACATTCTTGTATATTATGAAAATTTTATGTGTTTATGGAGTCCTAGATTAGCCTGATGGGTTACTTGCTTCTTTTGCGTCCTGATGGCAAGACCTCTAACATATAATTAATTTTTCAAATTCACCCACATTTACCAAAGATCATTGGCAAGCACATTCAAAATTTCAAAGAACTTTGATATAAGAATTGTTTGAAATACCGATGTCCTCAAGGGTCTTCCCCAGTTTCTTTTCTATTAGCTTAAGAGTGTCTGGCTTTATATGGAGATCCTTGATCCATTTGGAGTTGAGCTTAGTACAAGGAGACAAGGATGGATCAATTTGCATTCTTCTGCATGCTGACCTCCAGTTGAAACAACGCCATTTGTTGAAAAGGCTATCTTTTTTCCATTGGATGTTTTCAGCCCCTTTGTCGAGGATCAAGTGGCCATAGGTGTGTGGGTTCATTTCTGAATCTTCAATCCTGTTCCATTGATCCGCCTGCCTGTCACTGTACCAATACCATGCAGTTTTTAACACTATTGCTCGGTAATATTGCTTGAGGTCAGGGAAACTGATTCCCCCAGAATTTCTTTTGTTGTTGAGAATAGTTTTAGCTATCCTGGGTTTTTTGTTATTCCAGATGAATTTGATAATTGCTCTTTCTAACTCTATGAAGAATTGAGTTGGGATTTTGATGGGTATTGCGTTGAATCTGTATATTGCTTTTGGCAAAATGGCCATTTTAACTATATTAATCCTGCCGATCCATGAGCATGGGAGGTTTTTCCATTTTTTTAGGTCTTTTTCTATTTCCTTCTTCAGAGTCTTGAAGTTCTTGTCATATAGATCTTTCACATGTTAGGTAAGAGTCACCCCAAGGTACTTTATACTGTTTGTGGCTATTGTGAAGGGTTTCCCTAATTTCTTTCTCAGCCTGCTTATCCTTTGAGTATAGGAAGGCTACTGATTTGTTTGAGTTGATTTTATAACCTGCCACTTTGCTGAAGTTGTTTATCAGCTGTAGGAGTTCTCTAGTGGAGTTTTTTGGCTCACTTAGGTAGACTATCATATCATCTGCAAATAATGATAGTTTGACTTCTTCCTTTCCAATTTGTATCCCTTCAACCTTCCTATGTTGTATAATTGTCCAAGCTAGTACCTCAAGTACAATATTGAAAAGATAAGGAGAAAGTGGGCAGCCCTGTCTAGTTCCTGATTTTAGTGGGATTGCTTCAAGTTTCTCTCCATTTAGTTTGATGTTGGCTACCGGTCCGAAAGATCCTGCTATACCACTCCTGGGCATATACCCAGAGGATTTCCCAGCATGTAATAAGGATATATGTTCCACAATGTTCATAGCAGCCCTATTTATAATAGCCAGAAGCTGGAAAGAACACAGGTATCCCTCAACAGAAGAATGGATGCAAAAAATGTGGTATATCTGCACAATGGAGTACTATTCAGTCATTAGAACCAATGAATTCATAAAATTCTTAGGCAAATGGATGGAGCTGGAGAACATCATACTAAGTGAGGTAACCCAGTCTCAAAAGATCAATCATGGTATGCACTCACTAGTAAGTGGATATTAGCTTGGAAAACTGGAATACCCAAAACATAATCCACACTTCAAATGAGGTACAAGAACGGAGGAGTAGCCCCTTGTTCTGGAAAGACCCAGTGTAGCAGTATAAGACAAAACCAGAACAGGGAAGTGGGAAGGCATGGGTGGTAGAACAGAGGGAGGGAAGCGGGCTTATGTGACTTTCGGGGAGTGGGGAACCAGAAAAGGGGAAATCATTTGAAATGTAAATAAAAAATATATCGAATAAAATTTAAAAGTAAAAACAAAACAAAACAAAACAAAACAAAACACACAAAAAAAGAATTGTTTGAAATAAAGTAAAGAATGCCAGCGATGAAGGATTTGAGAAAGGGCTCACTATTTAAGAGGACTGACTGCTCGGCAGGGGACTTGAGTTCGATTTCAGCACCAATCTCTGCCTAACAACCATGTGTAACTCATGTTCAAGGTACCCAATTTACTTTTTTGGCCTCCATGGACAACAGGAATATATGGAGGAGGCAGAAATTCATTCAGACAAAATCTCATTTCCACAAAATAAGAATAAATATTTTTAAATTCAATGATGCCAATAAATTTTTCCTTCTTTATAGTTGTAGCAAGATATTTCTAGAACTAATCCACTCCTTCAACAAACTCTTATGCATGCCTGTAAGTGTGTAAAAACATTTGATCATTAATGTCCCCTCTCTGTCTCTGTCTCTCTCTGTCTCTGTCTCTGTCTCTCTCTCTTTCTCTCTCTCTCTGTGTATGTGTATGTGTGTGTGTGTATTTGTGTGTGTGTGTTTGTATGTATGGTGTTTATCTGCCTCTGTCTCTCTGTCTCTCTGTCTATCTTTCTCTGTTCCTCTCCTCTCTCTTTGTGTGTGTGTTTCTGGGTGTGAGTGAGAGATAGAGAGAGAAAGAGAGGGGGGCAGGCTTTAGTCTTTCTTTTAATGTCAGTAACAGAAAAAAAAAAACCCCAAAGAATCTCTCATGTAGCAGTAGCTGCCATAGATCATTTTCAATATTCAGGCTGGCGTCACATTCCCATGCAGCTGCCATGGCTTTCCAAGTGCTAGATTTCCTGACAAGCACCTTTTTGTTCTTTTTGCATAGATTTCCCTGGTTAATAACAAATAATATGATATTTTTGTCTGTTACTTTACCTGTTCTATTGATTCCTTTGACTTCTACTGCATTTTAAGTAGAAGCTATGAGATAAAAACATGAATATTAAATAGAATCAAATTTTAAAAGATTTATGACAACAAATGACTTGAACAAAGTGAAAAGAAGAAATAAGTTGAAATAGCTATCTTTATGTATCATATAATTTATGATACCCTTCAAATTCAAGAGGTAAATGTGAACTAAAAAACAGAAACATGCATTAGGACACTCTTGAGGAACATGTGCATGTGTGCGCGTACATGTGTATGAGTATATGAGTCTGTCTTTTTTGTTGTGTGTTTCTTGTTATCTCTCTGTCCATGATAGACTGAGGTCTGTCAACTTATCTATTGATAGGCAGGAATGACTTAAATTTACATAATTCCTTCTGCCCATTGAAAACAACCCTAAATAGAGATTGACTAAAATTTACCATGTATTTATATTTATTATTGATCTTATATGGAAACACCAACCTCTTTTCTTAAGTGTGTTAAGAGACTATGTTAATATTTAGTAGCTTAAATGAAATTCATTTATCTCATAAATTTCCAGATTCTGACAGATTTCCATTCCTAGAATATATTTGTTAAGTATATTTCTTGACTGATAGTATTTCTTTTAAACTATGCATAGTATTCTATCAGTACTTCCTGAATAATAGGTATTCATGTATGCCCTATTTCTTCACCAAAACTGAGTAAATGGACATAGATTCATAGTTAACACTGAGTGCCTGGAAGTTTCTATGATGAATATATGGATCCCTGTGGAAACCTTACCACTGCAAGATATTCATGACACATAGGTGATTTTGATTTCTATATGAAGCATATAAATGATAATTCAAAGATGTGAGAGTTTTAGTTCTGCACAGTGACAAATTCAGTTACAAGGGATGAGTGTGTGAGAATATTCAAGACATTATCTACGTCTTACTTATCATTGTTCAAATCTGAATACCAGTAACAATTGGCTTTGGCTCTCTTCTTTTGCATCTCATTCTATGCATCAACTACTTGGAAAACATTGAATCTACAATGCAGATTTTCTAAAACTTTATATAGTTGGAAAAATTTTAAATGAAATTCATTGGGTTCATTTGATGTTTAAAGCAGATTTGGATTCTCAGAAGGAAACATATTATTTTATTTTTCATCTTTCATATCCTCCAGGAGTTTTATATTACATCCAAATTGCCATAGCAATATGTAACCCAATTGTCTTTTCTGTGAGTATTTGAGTGGTAAAGTTCATGAACTGGGTGTTAGTAAAGTACTTTTATCTCTAACATACATTCAAGATGTCTTTGAGATGACTCCTGAAAGTCTGCTTGACAATATTTTATTGTGATTTTTAATGTTGAGCTCATGAACATTTTTACTGCATTGCTAAACTGCATATTTCTGTTCAGTCACAGACTTAAACATTATCTATTCCAGGCTGTGATCCACACTGTTCTGCAAGCAGCGTTACACCTCATACAGATTTCATAACAGAAGCATTGTGAAATGCTTCACAGACATAAAATGCAAATTTAAACTGCAGAATTCATGTAAATTAAGGATAAGCACGGAGAAAATTAGCAATAGCAATCCTGCTATAAGAAACTCTTTCTACATAGGTATAAGATATATTCTCGTAATATATATTTATAGAAATTCCATATGAACTCACCAGCCTATTGCATGTTCCCTAAGTGAATAAAGAATGTCATCTATTGGTTAGATCATGTTTAAGTTTGGCATACATAGACTTGTGAATAAGCAGTAATCCTCTCTCCACGCTGTTAATTACATAGCAGAAGCAGACATTCTTAAAATAAATACATACAAATGAATAACATGTTTAATTCTGACAAGTTTTATACAGAAGAGTAAAACTGAGGAAGAAAGATGGGCATGACCAAGATAAAATGACAGAGAATATTCATTTTGTATGTAATAATCAGGAAATGTTTTTCTACTAAGAAAAAAATATGGCAAATGTCTCCTGAACTAATTAATAATACAACCAAGCAGATACATGATAAAAGCAATTTATAGATTTAGTGCCATCCGCATAATAATTCCAACACAATTTTTACAGACCTTGAAAGAGCAATTCTGAACATCACACAGAAAAACATAAACTAGGATATACATAACAATCCCAAACAATAAAAGAACCCCCTGAGGAATCACTATCCCTGAGCTCAAGCCCTACTATAGGGCACTAATGATAGAAACTGCATATTATTGGTAGACAGACAGACAGACCAATAAATGGAATAGAGATGAAATTGCTTTTATCAGGGAGGTCATTTTCACTATTTTTCACTATTTTAATTTGACCAATCCATGACCATGGGATATCTTTCATCTTCTGATTTCTTCTTTTATTTTTCTTTAGGGACTTTAAGTTCTTGTTATACACATCTTTTGCATCCTTGATTAGTGTTATACCAAGATATTTTATATTATTTGTGACTATTGTAAAGGGTGTTGTTATTTTCCTAATTTTTTTCTCTACCAGTTTGCACTTTGTAAAAAGGAGAACCACTAATTTCTTTAATTGTATATCCTGTCACATTTCTGAACTTGTGTAGTAGCTCTAAGAGTTCTCTGGTAGAATTTTGGGGATTGCTTATGTATGCTATCATATCATACATGAGTAGTGATATCTTGACTTCTTCCTTAGAAATTGTATGCCCTTGGTGTCTTTGTCTTTTCTTATTGCTCTAGCTAGAACTTTAAGTACTATATTGAATAAATAGGGAAATAATGGGAACCTTGTCCCTGATTTTAGTAAGATTTCTTTATTTTCCTTCCATTTAATTTGATGGCGGCTATTGGCTTGCTTTATATTGCTTTTATTATGTTTAGGTATATACCTTGAATCATTTATTTCTCCAAATAATAAATTATTTCACTCTTTCACATTCAACTGAAATGGTGTTGAGTTTTGTCAAAGGCCTCTTTTTCAGAGACAGTATGACTTTTGTCCTTCAGATTATTTATACAGTGGAACACTTTGATGGATTTTCTATGTTTAGTCCTACCTACAACCCTGGGATGACACCTACCTGATCATGATGAATGATATTTTTGATGTGTTCTTTCATTCTGTTTACAAGAATTTTATTGATATTCATAAGTGAAATTGGTTACATAAGTTCTCTTTCTTTGTTGAATATTTCTGAGGTTTGGTATAAGGGTACAATGAATTAAGTAGTGTTCCTTGTCTTTCTATTTTATGGAATATTTTGTGGAGTATCAGTATTAGCTCTTTGAATGTCTGGTAGAACTGGATACTAAATCCTTTTTGGTTGGAAGATTTTGATGACTACTTCTATGTTCCTGGGGTTTATGGTAATATTTAGGTTTTTTACCAAATCTTGAAATAACTTTGTATATGGTTTTTGTCTAGAAATCATCTATTTTATTCAGATATACCATGGCTCCTGTTGTAAACTCAACCATTGATTAATGGGACCTCATGAAACTGAAAAGCTTTTGTAAGCCAAAGGAAACCGTCAACAGAACAAAACATCAACCTAAAGACTGGGAAAAATTTACACTGACCCTACAGCCAACAGAGGTCTAATATTCAAATAGTGGGAGGGAGGACAGGGGAAGAGAAGGGGGCTTACGGGACTTTCGGGGAGTGGGGGGGCTAGAAAAGGGGAAATCATTTGAAATGTAAATAAATTATATCGAATAAAAAAAATTAAAAAAAAAACTGAGAAGTTAAACTCCAATGATCCAAATACGATAATTAAAAATATTGGTACAGAACTAAACAGAATTCTCAACAGAGGTATCTGGAGTGGCTGAGAAGAACTTGAAATACTGAGCACAATTAGCCATCAGGGAAATGCAAATCTAACTGATCCTGAGATTCCATTTCACACCAATCAGAAAGCCTAAGATAAAAAACTCAAAAGGCAGCCCATGCTGACAAGGCTGTGAACAAAGGCTGGGAACTCCTCTATTGCTGGTGGGACTGCAAACTTGTATAACCACTCTGGAAATCAGTCTGGCATTTTCATAGAGAATTGGAAATAGTTTTACCTGAAGACCCATATAGAGCATATAGCCAAACAATGCTCCAGCAAACCACAAGAATTTATGTTCTCCTGTGTTCTTAGCAGTTTTATTCATAATAAAATATTCTTAAACTTCGAACAACCCAAATATCCCTCAACAGAAGCACGAATATAGAAAATGTGGTACATTTACACAATGGAATACTATCAGCTATCAGAAATGAGGACATCGTGACTTTTGCAGCAAATGAATGAAACTTGAACATATCATCCGGAGTGATGTAAAAGACCCAATAGGACATGCATGGTATGCACTTACTGATAAGTGGATAATAGCCAAAAGCACAGAATATCTATAATACATCCCACAGATGCAATGAAGTTATACAAGAAGGAAGGCCCAAGAATGGACCTTTGAATCACTGTTAGAAGGGGAAACAAAATAATCATATTAGACAGAGAAACGGAGGCAGGGAACTGAGTTGAAGAGGGGATGGGGAAGGAATGAGGAGGCAAAAATGGATGTGGAGAAAGACAGGAGAGAGGCCCACGGTGCCAGGAGAATGAACTCAAATCTTTAGCTGCATGGGGGCCAGGGAAGTGAACAAAGTTATAGGGCCTCTAGAAAGTCCCAGAGAACCTGGATAGGGGAGGATCCCAGGAGTCAATGCTGATGACCTTAGCAGAGATGCCTAGTGGTGGAGATTTGTAACCTAAACCGACCACCTTCTATAGCCAGGCAGGACTCCAGGAGAGGGATAAGGACACCAACCCACCCACAAAACCTTGGACCCTAAACTTAGACTGTTTGAAGGAAATGCAGGGATGGAATAGACACTGAAGAAAAGGCCAACCAATAACAGGCCCAACTTGAACTCCATAGCATAGACAAGCACCAATCTCTGACATTATTAATGATACCGGGGTATGCTTGCAGATAGGAACCTAGCATAACTGTCCTCTGAGAGACTCTACCCAGCAACAGACTGGAGCAGATGCAGATACCCACAGCCATATTACATGGAGGTCCTAGACACATATGGAAGAGCTAGGGGAAGGACCTAGAGCCCTGAAGTAGATGGGAACCCTACAGAAAGACCAAAAGAGTCAATAAATATGACCCCTGGGAGCACTCAGGAAGCTCTCCACCAAGGAAAAGACATATCAGGCTAGAACGAATTCACTGGCACATATGTCAGGCAGCTAGGTCTCCCTGGCTGCCTTTTTTGACCTCAGTGGGAAAGGATATGCCTAATCAGACTGAGACTTGATATGCCAGAGTGGAGAGAAACCTCCTTCTCTCAGCAGAGAAAGGTAGAGATGATCGGGCTGAGGAACTCTATGATGGAAGGACTAGGAGGAGTAGCAGCTTTGGGGATAAAAATAAATAAACACATTACATATTTTCAATAAAAATAATTTTACTAAAGGATGTCTCAATTGAAATTATTTTCAGATCTTCTCTAGAGGGGAGGTAAGTAGAGGGACAAACTAGAGAGGGAAAATTGTTCTCAGGTAGCATATGAGAGAAGAATAAATTAATAAATTAGCTAAAAAATACGTAAATAAAAAAGCTATTTAGTCTCTTTCACTGGCAGCTCTCCCAAATCAATTTTGTGTTTTTATTTTTTGCTTGATCAATTTTTTTATTATTAAATAATTCTATTGTATTTATTTATTACAGGTTTTAAATTTTTTTATGTTTTTCGAGAATATTTTAATTATGTTAGGGTAAAACATCCCCCTACCTGCCACATACAAACAAGCAAAATTAGTTTTAAAAATTAAGAATATTTCCACTCTGGAAATCAATCTGGCAGTTCCTCAGAAAACTGGGCATGTCACTTCTGAAAGATCCTGCTATACCACTCCTGGACATATACCCAGAGGATTCCCCAGCATGTAATAAGGATATATGCTCTACTATGTTCATAGCAGCCCTATTTGTAATTGCCAGAAGCTGTAAAGAACCCCGGTATCCTTCAACAGAAGAATGGATGCAAAAAAATGTGGTATATCTACACAATGGAGTACTATTCAGCCATTAGAAACCATGAATTCATGAAATTCTTAGACAAATGGATGGAGCTGGAGAACATCATACTAAGTGAGGTAACCCAGTCTCAAAAGATCAATCATAGTATGCACTCACTAATAAGTGGATATTAGCCTAGAAAATTGGAATGCCCAAAAACTAATCCACACATCAAATGAAGTACAAGAAGAACGGAGTTGTGGCCCCTGGTTCTGGAAAGACTCAGTGTAGCAATATAGGGCAAAACCAGAACAGGGAAGTGGGAAGGGGTGGATGGGAGAAAAGGGGGGAGGGAAGAGGGCTTATGTGACTTTCGGGATTGAGGGGCCAGAAAAGGGGAAATCATTTGAAAGGTAAATAAAAAATATATTGAATAAAAAATAAAATAAAAAACAAAAACAAAAAAAGAAATCATTTGAAATGTAAATAAAAAATATATCGAATAAAAAATAAAATAAAAAACAAAAACAAACAAAAAACAAAAAAATTAAGAATAAACTTTCAAAAGAAATAACTTGAAGACATTGCACATAGAAGATCATTTGTAATTGAAGTAAAGTAGTCTGAGAAGAATGTCAGTCTTCATGAACACTTTACTGATGATTATAAAATAACATTAAGCTGCAACTAAAATATGTTACTTCACTTTTACCTTTCTTCCTTATTTCTACCTTCTACCATTATGTTACATTATGTCACAGCATGAGACTCTTCACTAAGTGAGACTACCTGTATTGGGCAGGGTTATCTAGAAAATAGAAATGTCAAAAAAGGAATAATAATAATAATAAAATGAATATATATATATTTATATGTGTAACATAATGTTTATTTATATAAAAACTAATACATATTATTTATATATAAATATTTTGTATATATTCAACTATATTTGTAAATATATATTTATAAACTGAAAAACTATAATCTATGGAATAAATAATAATTATAAAATAAATTAAATAATTATAATTTATAAATATAATATATTTGCAAATATATATTTATAAGTACATATATAAATATTAAACATTGGTTTTATACACATTTGCTAGTAGAATGAAATATTGAATAAGTTTGTTCTTGAAATATTCTAGCATTTTGATCTATTCCTTTAAAAACAGTCCCAGATTTAACACCAGCATGCAATTTGACTTCCAAAAATATGAACAAACAAATATAAGGAATAACCAAATACTAAATTAGAAAGGTCAATTGAAAGATTTGGTCATGGATATCAGGGATTCTCATATATACATTTAAAATATTTTAGTAAAAAAAGAGTAATTAAATTAAAGATATTAAAATGAGAATAAAGTATAAATAAATGGATTTGAGGCTACTAAGAAAAATTTTATAAAGTGCAATTTCTCATTTATTTCTGTCTCATCATATAAATGTATACATGTATATGTACATATAGATTTTTGTTATCATAACAAAATATGAAAACTGTTGACAAGAATGTGCAATTATTATCCTCTCTGTGAATCTGAGAAAGGGTGCAGTGTCTTGAGATGTTAGGACGATCATAATCACACAATCTTCTGAAAGATGCAAATAGAATGGACCAATACATGTAAGTTATTAAGGAATCCTCCTGCTCATTACAGTATTAATCACAAATATTATGTCTAAACAACCCATATTTTCATCACAAAATAATGAATGGAGAATCTGTGGCCTTTACAAACAATAGCATATTATTCAGTCCTATACTTTGTGATGAAAGAGAAGAATTAGTGAAAACAGGTACGTTATTGTTGTGTGCTTGATTCAGATTCAAAAGAAGTTGAATGGAACCAAATAAAATCAAATTTTACATTAAAATTTGAGAGAACTATATTTGTAAGAACAAAAATAATTAGCTTCTAAAAGTATACTATATTAATCTCTATATAATCCTTAAACTAAAACCTAAGACTAATTGGGGATTAGTATTAAAATACTGTATTTTAATACTTCCCATTATTAATTATGACAGTAAGGAGCTGCTGGTATAGAACAAAGACATGTTGATAAGATAAGCTGAGTATAACCTGCTTAGTCTGCTAAATCTTACTTGTACATGTTTCCAAAACTGACCATCTGGTATTTTTAGCCAGCTTGTGTGTTCCTTTCCAGGGAAGATTATTTCTCCTGCCTTTTCCATTCCTACACATGCTTGCACTCCGTTGTGTAAGGTTGAGATTTTGTGGTCTGTCTATTGTCACTTTGAGATGCTTATTGTTGTCTTTGTACAGCACATGTGTATAAAATCATGTTGACCAAAGTTTATGGTGTAAATTTGGACATTATAAGGGAAAATAGTACCACACCAAACTTCCTGGTCCTCTGAATCTTATAATCTTTCTATTCATCTTTGATGTTGTTCTCTCAGCTTTTTGTGCTGGGCTTATTTTGGTGCTATATCTACTGAGACTGGGCCCCACAGATCTGTATTGGGATTGGTTGTGATATTCTATCATGGTTTCTGTTTTTGGTTAAAAATAAATCTCCTGACGAAGGATGAGAGCTACACATATTTGTGGGTATAAAGATAAATAGTTAGAAAGTAGTTAGAGATTAAGCTATTATAATATTGTGTTGGTTGAAATAGCTTTCAAGATCCATGACTTTACAAGTACTGGATAGCAGGCTAGGTTTCCAGTAACAGAAATACTTTCCTTCTTGTTAAACAAGTCCTAAGTACAACTAGAGAACTGTTGTTAGTTGTCAGCAAAGTATGTTTGCCACTACTGTAATCTTAGGGTTACTATATCATGAGGGTTACTCACAAGGTTTTTAGGCATAATACCCAGGTACAACTGTTGGTTGCTTTTTTTTCTTCGTAAGTTTGCATGGCCTCTTTGGAAACCTTGAAAGTTTGTTCTTAGGAAAGAACATATTCAGGGGCCGAGGTATTCAAATCAGTTCTGTCTCTGGGACCTCTGGGACCTTTGTCCTGAATACAAGGACATGCAATAATTAATTAATAAAAGAGGCCACAAATTTGAAAGAACAAAGAAGGGTATATAGGTATCTTAGAATGCAATAAATGAAAGCAAGAAAAGGTATAATTATATCATAATCTCACAAACAAAAAAATAGTGGTATACTGACATTAATAAAGGAAAAATTTATATAATTAATCTAGGACAGTTTCTAAATTACCCATGACTTCATTATGGGTTCCTGCTTAATTTTCACAATTGAGCTATTACCCAATATTCCAGGAGAGGCCTGTTAGAGTGGATAGTGGATACTTTTATCTAACTATTTTGATCATCATAACCTAAAAATTTAAATTCAACCCTTTGAGTAATGTTATATACAGATGATTACATTAAGTATATACTAATAAGAAACAATATCTCCATGAGGAAATGTGATATAAGTCTCTGACTTAAGCTGAAAATTATATTCAATGCATTTATTGTTGTCTTATAAAAATTTAAGGGAAAGAACAAATTCATTTTAAAGAACTGGGATGCTATAAGTATGCAAAAGTTCAGAATCAGTTCTTAATACTATAAGCTGAATTATGAAGTATCACAAGTGTTTCAATAAAGTACTAATTTAAGTAAAAATCTAGCTACCATTACTATATGGCAAAACATACATCAGATGCATTGCAGAATTGGAACTGAAATTACAGTTAAAATTGTGTTATCTACAAATACATGTATTGATCTGTCCATGTTAATCTCTCTAAAATATACTATTCAATCAAAATGATGAAATTATAAGACTTACTTTCTCTTAGACTTATGGTAAAGGATTCACTTATCTAAAATTCTTTCAAGATCTTTAAAGGACAATATTAAATGTTAGAAATCTCCTTTGGGATAATGGAATTACCATATTTTTTAATGTTTCTGTTATGATTATATTATATAATTTGAAGAAAATGTTTCATTTAATACTTTGTTTTTTTGTATTTTTGAACATGTTTCAGTGATTGGCCACAAAGGCAAGAGTATCTAGCCAAGACTAGTTGAATTCAATGTGTTTATAAAATGAAGATGCAAAGTTGGCTGGTGAATCAGAAGTAAGTGGAAGATTTGGGACTGGGTAGTTAATATAATCAAAATAAAATATATGAAATTCTTGCTAGTTAGTCTTATTCCAGTTTTACAAATTGTAGTTAATATTCATTCAAAAACACCATTGGCAATTTCTGTTATATAATGTTTGGGTATATTATGGAATTTTCAAGATGAAAAGGTAATTAATATTTATTGACAACATGTTTGTTTAATATTCGTGGCACTCATTTAAATGTATGTTAATTGCTGATTTATAAAGACTGCCAAACAATAGTTGACAAAAATGAGATTATTTCTCACCACAAAGAGATATAGCCATATTGACTATCTTGTTATCATAAAGCCAAACATCAAGTACTGCACACACCAGACAGACAGACAGACACATACACACACCACATATACACTCACTCTACATATATACATATACCCACACCATGCACACACACCAAATACACACTGCACACACACATACACTTCAACACACAGCTGAAACTTAGTTTTTGATCAATCTGTACTGACCCTTGTTTCCATTGTTCTCATCCTGAATATATAAATGTAAACATGAAGTGGGAAATTGAATGACTATAAATGTATTTCTAAAAAAAGAGTATTGTTCTGAATCCTGATGTAGAATTTTGAATTACAACTCTAATATATTCATTGAAATACATTTTGCTTATAGTTTTCAATAACAAACAAGTTTGTTCTCTCACATTAGTATGCTATATTTTGCGCATTCTTTAAGACATCAAAAATGTAAGCATTAAGGCAAAATAAAATATTCATTTTATTATTGTCAATCTAGTATGAAACCCTGAATAATGTAATTTTACACACCAACTTACCCAAAGGAAAAATCTGTAAGTACAGGAAAATCTGCTGTTGAGCAAAAGAAAACTGAATTTTGCATCATCTGAAGATTTGTGTAACATGCAACCTCGTATTTAGCAGAGACAGAGGATTTAGCTGCATTAGTTTGTGAACCTCAGGCTCCACTCTATATCTAGTTTCTCAAGTATAATATTCAGAACTATCTCATCAACCATACCTTACAACATGTTTGCTTTACTCTCATGTGCTCTGTTTACGTTGTGAGTTCATTGTTAAAAGACCTTGATCAAACCTCTTTCTAACATAGCTTCTAGAACAGCCATGGAGAATTTTAATGAATTTGTTATTTTCCATTAAGTCAGTTCATAGCCAGGTTTGTGATGCTGACGTGACTGACTGCTTCTGTTACTATTTAATGTGTGAAGTGCCAAGGTCAAGGTAAAACTTCAGACCTTGGTTTATCATTTTCACCTTTGAAAATGTCCTGACTGTGATTCTCTAAGAGTTTCTTTAATCACAAAGAATTTTTAAATATAATGGACAGAACTGAATTGTATTATTAGCTGACATACATTGAATAGATGCAGAAAATTAATTATGAGGCTTGCATTTTCAGGAACCCTACAATAGCACCCAGGATGTCAGACTTAGAACTAACTCAAGGTACATAAATTTCATGTTCTGGTAAATATATGAGATTTCAAAAATCCTCATATAGGAAATATAACACAGAAAAAAGGGAATTATTTGAAGATTTCATTGCAAGGAATTAGAGGACAGAATAAATTAAGAAGTCATTGAGTCTCAGTTGTAATGAAAAATGATGTTATTTTAAGATTATACATGTGAAAATGCAGAGTTATAATGAGCATAGTTTTTTTTTTCAGGGCACAAAGTCACCAATAATGCATAGAATTTTTTTGGGGGGGGTTGATTTTTTGAGACAGGTTTCTCTGTGTAGCCTTGGCTGTCCTGCAACTCACTCTATAGACAAGGCTGGCCTCGAACTCAGAAATCCACCTGCCTCTGCCTCCCAAGTGCTGGGATTAAAAGCATACACCACTACTGCCTGGCTAAGCATAGAATTTTAAATATTTATTTATCACAGTTCCTAGCTCAATTTAAAATAAAACATTTCACATACCTCAAAAAGAAAACTCAAAATTGAGCTTAAAAACAAGAAAGCTTCATCCAAAAACACAACTGAGCAAATGAGCAAATCACTCACGCAGAAAAAAATTAAAATTGAAGACAAAAGTGTGATTCTGTTATTATCTCTGAAGGCAAACTGTGTTTCAATAGAAAGATAGAAGCTATTATGAGAACTAAGAGAAACTGGAAAATTTATCTACGAATTATTGTTCCTCACTTGTTTATATTGTACACACATATGAAAAGAGAACAAAAACAAAGGTGTTTTTAAACAAACCCATAGGAAAACAGAATGTGCAGTGTTCTGTGTGTTTACATCCTGTGCATTACATAATAAATTGCAGGAAGTATTATGTGTGCAGAACACAAAATGGAACATTAATTTATATTTCTCACAATTCCTTCACATGGATTGCTTTTAATTTTAATTGAAAAAATACTTTTTGTTCAATTTTCAGAACATATACTTTTGCTCTTATTAGCTCATATATATGTATATGCACATAAGTGTGTGTGGACACATGCAGGCTCACACATGCACACGTGTGCACACACACACACACACACCCTTACTCACTCATTATCTCTCTTATTAAAATTTGTAGTGTAATCTAGTAGTAAGGTAAAGGATAAAACATGTGATGGTATAATTCATGAGAATTCTCTGAGTATGATTCTTTTACTAATGATATTCAGTGCTATGCCAGGACCATGGAATAACCAGGGCTAATTTCAAGCATGTCCTTCCAAATCATCTTTTGGGACATATAAATTGTAATATGTTTGTTCCCTGGCACAGTGGAATATTAGATCATCTGTAGTCAGGGATGGGTGGTCTCTGTGTCAATAAATCAGTTTGTGACACAAATGCCAATATACTCACATCCTCTATTACAAATAATTTCTGGTTCTTAACTCTTTTGTAAATTGTAGGTTTAGTAATTGATGTTACTTTTCTCATGGAGAGAGAAGCTACTCTCCATGCACAGAGAAGGTCAGAGGCATGTTTTGATGAAGAATGTCTAATTTACAATCTAAAGGTAATCAACTATGTTGCATGATTTTTCCCTGGGAAATGCAAATGAATATCTATTCACCCCACACAGTGTCTGAAAGCAGATCAAAGAAATGGTTTCACTGAACTTCAGCTTGGTGAAGTAACAAATTTTCTAGGATTCCTTATAAGACTTTGCATGTGGGACTACACATAATACTCGCAATAGTTAGCATTTAGAACACTCTGAGGAATTTAACTGAACAGCTTATATTTAAGAATACCTAGGGTGATATTTAGAGTGGTATATATACAAATTAATAAAATATACAGTAAAAGAAAACAAAGTCACCTAATGCAATGGTTTAAAGTTCTGTATTTTGGAAGAGTATAATTGCAGGATAACATGTTTCTGAGAAGTGCTAGCACATGAGAAATCCCAGGCTTCCTATTGTGAGGAAACTGACACAAGAAACAAAGATTATTCCAAAATTTATTCTGTTCTTATCCTATCCTGATAATCAATAACTTTGAAATAATTTATTATATACTATATGCAGCTAGGAAGGGTATAAGAAGTCATTTACCATCTTTACATAACCATAACCTGCAATAATAAGAGTGACACCCCATGCTGGTGAGGATATGGAGCAAGGGGAACACTCATCCCTTCCTGGTGGGAGTGAAAACTTGTACAGCTACTATAAAACCAATATGGTGGGTCTTCAGAGTGTTGTGAGTCAGTATACTTGAAACCCAGATATATCACTCTTGGGTGTATTTCGTACCAAAAGGACACTTGCTTAACCATGTTCACAGAGATTTATACATAATAACCAGAAACTGGAATCAACCTCGATTTCCCTTAAGAAGAGAGAAGACTGGATAAAGAAATTGTTGTACTATTACAAAATGAAGTATTTTAAGCTATTAAAAATAAATGACATCATGATATTTTCAGCCAAATGGATGGAAGTAAAAACAAAAAAATCCATAGCAAGCCTGAGAAAGAGAAAGACCCAGAAAGATAAAACTGGTGTGCATTCACATGTAATGGGAAATTGGCAATTACATAAATGATAACCAAGCTGCAATTGGAGATCCAGAGAGGTTAGGTAAAGAGCAGGGATGGAGAGGAGATGCAGTGGTCTCCCTAGGAGGTTGGAATGGAATAGATTTTAAAGATAGACAGGAAATTAGTGGAGAGAGAGGGAAATTGGGTATGCTGGAAATAATGTGTAGGGAATGAGTGAGGGGAGATGTGGTTGGAATTGGCTGAGTGGGTTGGCCTTTGAGGGTGGTGTAGAAACGTAATGATGTGGAATCTCCCTGGGATCCATGAAGGTGATGCTAATGAGGACTACTAATAACAGGGAACATGGAGTCTCAGTAACCATTACTTATATCCCGCAAGGCTTCCAGTTGGGGGACTAGGGTACATTCAATTGTATTGTTTTTCAAGTGGGTCCCATGGAGAGCCCCAAACAAAATTCTGAAAGTTGGGTTCCATTGCCAAGGACAATTTCACAAAACTCACTGAACATGGGGAAGTCTAGATGGTGCCTATCTGACTATCACCCCTATATTGTTGATGCATTAAAGTACTCTGCAAGCAACTGAAAGTGAAACACGGACAACAACCAAGCCACAAAAGTTTTTACCTACACTCTATCCACCCTAGGACATGTGCTAGGGCAATGGTGGCAAAGAATGCGTGGGAGTAGCCAAACAGTGTCTGATTTTTCTAAGGACCACTCCACAAAAAGGAACTCATATACAAGACTATTTGAGTAACCAAGAGCTAGAGACCAGACTAATTGATTTTTTTTAAAAAATCAATAAAGTAATTCCTAATGATAGTATGCTATACTCATAAATCAGTGCCTTGCCTAGTCATCACCACAGTGACGTTTGTAGCAAATAGGAATATGCAGAGACTCACAGTCAGAAAATAAATTTGAGAACTCTATCAATCCCTCATCTTTGAGCTCAGGAAAGCCCCTAAAAAGGAGTCAGAAAGATTGGAAATAACAGAGGTGATGGAGGATACCAGGAGAACAGGCCCTCTGACTCATCTAAGCCCAGAGCATACAGACTCATTGTACTGAAGTACACAGGGCATTGCCTATGGGGTCTGCTCCAGATACTCTGAGTATGTATTATAGCTAATAGGTTGGAATTTTTATGGAACTCCTGACTTTGAAAATGAGTGAGTCTTGACTCTTGGTGCAGGCTCATAGAAATCTTTTTCTTCTGTTGGTTTCTGTGTCTAACTTTATTATGATAATTTCACTTCGTATTTTACTTTGCATTTTTCATGTTTATTTATCTTTCAGAAGCCTACTCTCTTCTAATAAGAGGCAGAGAATGGATCTAGAAGGAAAGGAAGGCCAGGAGGCACTGGAAGGAATGGAAGAGGGGGAAATTATAATTAGTATATTGTGTGTGAGAAAAAGATTCTATTTTCAATATAAAGACTTTTATAAAGTATAAATTAAACAAAACAACACAAAATATATCCATGATCCATCAGCTTCTGAGTAAACCCAGAGAGAAGATGGAGAGTTGTTTTAAAGTATAAATATCTCCCTTCAATATTTTAAAACAGATTTTATGGATGAATCTATTTTCCAGTGTGAAAGATGTAAGACATCTATAGAAGAAACCAAAAAAATTGCTTTTTATTATCCTATTTATTTTTTTAGAAAATGGGAAAATATGAAAATGTACCTTATATTTTAGAAAGAATGACTGAACAATACAGGATACTGCTGAAAAATAAGTTTGTGGTTTTTATAATTTAAGGAAGTAAGTGTGTGCATGTCTGTTTGTGTGTGTGTGTGTGTGTGTGAGAGAGAGAGAGAGAGAGAGAGAGAGAGAGAGAGAGAGAGAGAGAAAGAGAGACAGAGACAGAGAGACAGAGAGAGACAGAGAGGGAGGGAGAGAGACAGAGAGAGAGAAAGAGAGGGTGTGTTAGCTAAGGTTCTATATTTCTAGCTAAGACCACAGCAACTCTTTAATTGAAAGCTAGTTTACATTTCTGAAGTTTAGTCCATTATGATAATGGCAGCAAGCATGGTGGTGTAAAGGCAGACATGGTGCTGGAAAAAAGTCTGAGAGTTCTACATCCAGATCTAAAAGCCAATAAATAAATGAATAAATAAATAAATAAATAAATAAATAAATAAATACCAAAAAAGAAACTGAAACACTGGGTTTACCTTATACATCTGAGACATCAAAGCCTACCTCTAGTGACACACTTCCACCAAGTCCACAGCTATTCCAATAGGACCACATCTTCTTAGAGTGTGACTCCCTATGTGCCAATAGGGCTAATTTTTATTCACTCCACCATAGAGAGTAAGAGTGTGTGCAGTCAAAGCCTTATATGTATCTACAAGTGTCAGTCTACATATGGAAGCTGATTCCTGGGGTTGAGAACTATCTCACTCTGACTTGTTGGTGATCTACCTCCCCACAGCTAGGATCATAGCACGTGCTTCTACACTGTTTTTTTTTTTCTTTACATAGTTTCTGGGTTATAGAATACAAGGCCTCATCATGGTACGGTAAGCACTGCTGATTGGGTAATAATCCTATCTCCATTCATATATTTAGTTAATTTTAATAATGCAGATTTAAAAACTTTTATTACTCATCAAGCCTCTAATTTTCTTGTTTATATGGCTTGAAGCATTTGGTTGTACTACTGAAACTATTTTTCATTTTATTCTACAAAATATCCAATGTAAATTAAATGTTTCACATTCAAAGCAGCCACAAGAAATGTATTAAATTCCATATGAAATAAAGTTAAATTTAATAAAATGATAATTCACGTATTTTCATCATATACTGGTACATACACTAGAATTATTGACGACATATGCCATTTAGGGTTCATTAAACACAAAAGATGAAACTAGATAAATGAATAATTTAAACCAAAATCTTTCACAGTGTCAGTGTCAAGGTTTTTCCTTAATTTCCAATATTTTTTGACTAATCACTGAATGGTTTCTCATGTTGACAGTATCCAAAACATGATTTCTTATTGACGACTTCAAGCAGATTTTTAGTGGGAAAACAGATACTGGGATAAAAGTTGTTCTCTTCTAACTCCTTTTAAATCACTCCTCTCCCTCTCCCTTTCTTTTGAGAGTTTTTTTTTTTTCACTTAAAACACATAGGCAATCCAATTTTACAAACCAGTGGTTAGAACTCACATAGCTGGACATCTGGATTTGAAAGGAACGCTGGGAAAGTTATCAAAATGACAAAAGGAATGCTAGTGTCTTGATTAGCTTTAAAACCAGTTCAGCCCTCAGGCTATGAACTGATCAGAGTCAGGGCTGTGAGTAGGCAAAGAAAGAATAAGTAGAAATGACAAAGAATTTCTGCCATGTGTATCCTTCACCAAACCCCAGCAAAATAGTCTAAGTTTTTAAAAGTTTACTAATTGAATAAATAATTAAAAATCAAAGTTTTGGTGTAGCTGTGATATTTCTTTGCAAATATAATCATAAAAGTACAATCAGAAAGCTGCAGTTGGGTTGGGAAGATGCATCTATGGGTAAAGGGCTGTTGTTCACTTGTGAAACTATAGGTTCATCTCGTCACCATGCCAATACAAAACCAGACATGGGCACATTTCAATAGTCTAAGAACTGCACATGCAGAAAGAGGAAGACTCTGAGAAATTAATGACCTGTTATTCTGGAATTGTTGAATTCAAGATTCAATGAGAGCTCAGTTCTCAAACACTAAAGTGAACTAGAGTGAGGAGGTGGTGCTTCCTCAGATTGGTAACTGTGTAGTCCATTGTGCACACACATGCATATGTGTATACACAGAATATAAGCAACATCAACTATTGCAGGAACACTTGCAAATAACAAAATAAAGTGTCTCAACATTATACTAGTTTATACTTAATTTGATATCAATATTGTGTTGCTCTTTACATCAAATCCACCAATTCAAGATACTTTTATGAGAATAGACAGTAAGAGTATTTTACTAAATGCTCACAATTAAGGAGTGTTGTGCATACTACCTTTTATATTACATGAATAATATCTCTATTTTAAGCCATTAAATTCTAAACATATATAAGGCTTATAATGATAAGTAGTTTCAATGGCAGTTGCATGTACTTTTACACTGAATAAAGCCCAGAAAGTTCACTGTTGTTCTTCCTTGGAAAAAGTTTTACATTAATAGAGCTAGTTGTTTTTTAAGTCAATACAAAAACTAGACTTTTCTTTATGAACTATTAGATAAATAGCTTCAGGTATCCGTGTGTCCCTTGAAAATGAGATTATATATTAACATCATAACTTTTTAACAATGTGCTTCTAAATAAAAAAAGCAATTATGTAAGGATATAATAGATTCCATATAGTTTATGGATGACAAATACAGTAAATAGATTGCTTCCTCAGAGGAAGTTGACATTTTAGGAAATGAGGGACTGGATTCTCAACAGTGTGACATTTCTCCCTCAGTAAAAATCAAAGAGATGCATGTGTGCTTTCATCTGGATTTGTAGACTGTGCCCAGGTGATGATCCTTAGTACCTGATCTTTATCATCTATCCATTATTAACCTGCCCAAAAATGTCACAAGTTGGTTAGGTAGCCTGTTGCTAAATATTGTCCAAAATTAGCCTCAATTTTTCTTCGGATAAACTTTTGGTAACAAAATATGCTACACTAATGGTAATATATTATTCTACCACTGAAACACTTTTAGCAATTTTAGAACATGTTACATTTTGCAAAATATGGCAAAAAATTACCTCATAGATTTTATAGGAACACACTATAACTAGAGAAACTATTGAACCTATGCTCTAGGGTTTTTATAGCTCTACTACTTATTTCTATACTCTGGAACACACTTGAAAGTATTCTAGGAAAATTTCATTAATGTATAAAATGTATCTCAATCATATTCACCCTTAAACTTACTTCTCCCCAGAGGACCTCTCATCCTGTTCCTCCCTCCAACTCCATGTTCTCCTTTCGTAATTATTAATTTATTATGTAATTAATAAATTATATGAGCCTTCTCTGTTCAATAAGTGTAACATATACGTGCATGGGTGTGGCTTCATCCACTTTGTCAGCAAGACTTTACCTTTGCCAATGTTGCTAAAGTAACTCTCCTTCTTTCAGTAACCATCAATGACTAAAGGTTCCTAGTCTACTGGTGTGACCTCAGGAGACTCTACCCATTCCATGATGATATATTTAACTGACATAACCTTGTGCATGTAACTACAGATGCTGTGAGTGCTGGCTATGCCTGTTATATCACTGAATTTCTCCCCACTTTCATATCTTCGGTTCTTCTAAACTCCTCTTTCTGAATGTTGTTTGAGTCATGGCTGGAGTAGGTTCATATAAATGTTCCATCTATGGCTGAACATTCACTATTACTTATTTTTAGCACTTTGTACAGTAATGCTTCTTTGCATTAACCACTACTCTATCCAAAAAGAACCTCTCAAGCTAATGTTTTAAAAGGAAACAGTAGAAAAATACATGTACCATAAAATTTACCACTTCAGTCTTTCCTATTAATAAATATAAGTAATAATGAGTTCATTTATAGTATCATACAAATACTGTTTATATTCTCTAGGACTACTTTTTCCTTTTTAAAGATTTGCTTTCATGATTTATTTTTATCATGTGTACATACAAGTATTTGGGTGTTTCTGGGTGTCAGTACATGTATGTAAAAATGTGAGTAGGGTCCACATGAGGATTTCAGGATCCTTGCAATTACAAGCAGTTGGCATCCATGTGGGGGCTGTGAACTGGACCTGAGTCATCTCTAAAAGCAGAATGCATTCTCAAACACTTGAACTGTTTCTTAGTCCCATGCTCTTGCAATACTAAAGCAATTGTGTCAACTCCTCCAACTTCTTGATACTGGCACCTACCAATCTTTCCTCATTTGTTTTGTTTTGTTTGCTTGTTTGATTAATTGACTTTATATACCTGATTGCGGTCCCCTCCCATTTTCCCTTCACATAGTGATTCTCACATCTTCCCTCCCCTTTTTCTCTGAGAGTGTGTTAGTCACCCCTTTCTGTATATCCCCACACTAGCACATTAAATGTCTCTCACTGAGACATTTGTGATTTTTACATCGGCTCTTACAAAATGGCCACTTAATTCTATTTCAGTGTTCTACACAGTTCAAAAATAAAAGCAAAAAACTAAAACAAACAAACAAAAAAACTCAAGTGATTATACATGCTGGCAAGAATGTAGTACAAGAGAAGAGGAACCCTTGCTTGTGGGAGTCTCGACTTGTTTAACCACTTTGGAAAACAATCTTCTAGTATCCCAGAAAACAGAGTCTGATTCTACCTCAAAACTCATCTATACCACTCAAGGCGTATACCCCAAAGATGACCTACTTCTTTGTAGGTCTCACAATGTTGTAAAAATGCTTCAGTATTGTAATGTGTTCAGAATATCCCCCTTTTTAAGGCTAAATAATGCTCCATTATAAAGATTAACCTATTTTGATTGGCGACATATCTGTTAGTACACAAATACATTCACTTCATTCCTCAGCACTTAGTAGAAATGCTGCTATGAACAAAGGCATGCAACAACTTCTACAAGTCCCTATTTTCAATAATTTGTAATATAAGCAGAGAGACTTTCTGAATTATGGGTGTTTTCCATTTTATTATTAATATGGATATGCTTGTATGTGTGTGTGTGTGTGTGTGTGTTTGTGTGTTTGTATGAATGCACGAACCATTTGCACCCATGTGGAATTCATTTCACAGAGAAACACTCGGGTGTTGGTTTTATAATTTCGCCACAGGATTGGGAACTGAAGTCAGTTTACTGGGTTTATGAGACAACTATGTTTGCTTGCTGATCGATCCTAACATCCTGATCATAGAGAACTTCCATGAAAAAATATTTTTTAAGGCTACTGTACTATTTTTCTATATTGGAATCACTATTTAAGAATTGAAATTACAGTATACCAGGGCTTCATTTTCTCCAAATCTGTAGAAGCCCTTATCATTTTTCTACTACATCTTAATGGTAGGGAGAGAAACAGACTTTAAAGGGCTTTGAATAGGATTTGATAAATATCCTACTGCATAAGGCACTTGCAATAAAATCATGAGGATTTGAGTTTAGTTCTTCTTACCCATATAAAATATTACAATGCTACAGGCACACTTGTAATCTGATCTTTGTGGATCATGTTGGTAGGAGGATATCTGGGCCTATTGTCTGATACTCTAGTATGTTCTAAGACTAGGACATTGTAATAAACTAGACAGGTATTAAACACGTTTAAGCCTTGTTAAAATAACAACTTATCATAATTTCTTCAAATTTGTATATTAAGCATCCTTTTGAAACTCACTTTCCTGTAAATAAGTTAATATGGGCAATTATAATCTCTAATGAGTGGCTTTTGGACTCTTCCTGCTTCCTGGGCTGCCTTAGGCAAAATTAATAAATAAATAAAATAAAATAAAAAAATAAAACCATCTCTTTTAGCACCAGTACACTGCCATTATAAAAACTCTGGCCATCTTGAAGGCTCAGTGGATACCTGAATTCAACCACACAAAAATCAATTGTGGTTTTCTAGCTTGTGAAGATAGCACTTCAGTACAGGCTGCCTGAATATGTTTGTAGCATACATTCTGCTATCAAGCTCAGATGAACTCCAGATTGTTCTGATCTTGATTTATAATCAAGGTTCTCACCTTGATTTATACAATTATGGTAGATGAAAGAGAATTTCATCCCACTACTAATAATGGCATATACACACATGTATGGCTACATATACACAACACACAAACATAAATGCATACATACATACATACATACATACATACATACATACATACACACAAATAGGAGGGAGGGAAACAGAGAAAGACACACAGACAAAGAAACAGAGAAAGAAAGGGACAGAGAGACATTACCATCCTGGAAAGAGAGGAAGCAGTTCCTCTACTGGACTAGGAAAGGAGTTATGGTAACTGTTGTGAAGAAGCGAGGCTGTGACTGCTCCAGATGAATGACTGTGAGTATTCGACTTCATGCTGTACAGCAGATGCTCAGGCTTACTGAGTCAGCTAGGAAACACTCCTAGTGTTGCTTCCCCTGGTGGTCCAATGTGATGTGTCAGGAATCATCTTCTCTGGAGGGATCGTTCCTTGTACACTTGCAGCAGTGCTATCAGATTGAAAGACATTTAAAATGCAATAGATCGAGCATGGTATGATGGCAGCAGGAACAGCGGCATGCCAGAGCTAGCAGTGGCTCCAACAACTTACTAGCCAGCAAACCAAGCTGTATCATAAGCAAGGCAGCAATATTCCTTTCAGCCAGGGAAGCTACAACAGTGCTGGAGGTAACAGGGGCATGGGATCCACCAACGACTGTGGCTTCCTAAGTGCCCCTGATGAGTACCCAAGCATTCTTGAGTAGCTGATGAGACAAAGTGGTTCCATTAACTGCTCCTTGTGACAAGAAGACCAGCATTCTGCGAGAAACAGAATTCAGTCATGAAGTTAATCCTACATTTAAAAGTTAAACCAAAGCACACCTCACTCACCTTGATTTATAAAATTATGGTAGATGATAGAGAACTTCATACCACTGCTAATAGTGGCATATACACACATGTATGCCTACATATACACAACACACAAACATACATACATACATACATACATACATACATACATACATACATACACACAAACAGAAGGGAAGGAAACAGAGAAAGACACACAAAGAGACAGAGAAAGAAAGAGACAGAGAGAGACAGACAGGAATATACTAAAGAAAAAAGAGATGTATCTTGAAAAATAATGAGAATAGTCTTACAAACTCAGTTACTCTCTTCTTAAAATTGTCTTTGATATTCTGGCAAATCTAACTCTAACTTTAGACCATATAAAAGAGAAACAATTTGTGATTGGCACAAAGAACTTCACAATCTGTGAATTTGGAACTATCTAAGGAAAAGAAAATTTCTCTCACCAATAAGAAAGCAAAATTGGGGTACATGAATGATAGAAAAATTCCTGTATCTAAGAATAATACTTACAGTACATGATACAAAATTAAAGAGGCAGTGAAGTCATTGATGTAAAATACTTCACAGACTTGCAATAAAAAATGGTTCTCTAATCTAGTGGAACATATGCTGCTAATAATGAGTGATGAACACTGAATTTGGAGACAATACTGGTATCTAAGCAATAATGACAAAGTAACAATGAATGACACAAGGATAAGAAAACTCTTATTCATGGGTGAATGAATACTTCTGTTAGCATCACACTTACACATATGCAACTTAGAAATAAAAATAAGAATTTGGAATGCAGCCTGCAGCACCTTGGGTTTTAGGTTGCTTTAGAGAATCTTACATATTTAATGAAAAACAAACACGGACATAAAAAGGAATCCTAAGTATGGTATTATGCAAATATTCCTTGTTCTATAATTCTTAAAGAGTAGGGATGTGCATGATTATAAAACACTTCAATGATAGCTATTTTCTTTAATGTAAAATAACAAAGCTTTTAACATTTTTATTTTTGCAAAATAATTTAAAACAAGTTATCTAAAAACATCTGTCAATAAACATTACTGCATTATTCTTAATTATAATAGTGATAAAGCTCAACCAGAACCCAGAGAATACTACCTAATCAAGTGTTTCTATTTTTGCATTTACTTTGCATTTTGGGTGTCATTAATTATGTTATTTCTTTTGCAACAATTCAAGTATTGTCATATGGATATCTTTTCTGCTAATTATGTCATAAAAATTGTTCCATAGCCTATTTAATTTTACTGCAGTAACTGCAAATATTAAAGCAAGATGTATGGATGTTAGTCATATCCGTTATCTTTCCTTTGCCTTTTGTGTTAATTATGCTCAGTTCACAACCTGTGATACACTGTGTCAGTTAGAAGAGGGTCCTGATTGTTCATCTTGCTCTGAACTGATACAGATCCTATCTCTTCATCACATACCCAG